>NW_027468609.1:522500-552500 GCF_046254945.1 Alosa pseudoharengus | reverse complement strand
AGAGAGTATGTGTGTGCTTGAGGTCGTTTGCATAGGTGTGTGTGTGTGTGTGTGTGTGTGTGTGTGTGTGTGTGTGTAGAGAGAGAGAGTATGTGTGTGCTTGAGGTCGTTTGCATAGGTGTGTGTGTGTGTGTGTGTGTGTGTGTGTGTGTGTGTAGAGAAAGAGAGTATGTGTGTGCTTGAGGTCGTTTGCATAGGTGTGTGTGTGTGTGTGTGTGTGTGTGTAGAGAGAGAGAGTATGTGTGTGCTTGAGGTCGTTTGCATAGGTGTGTGTGTGTGTGTGTGTGTGTGTGTGTGTGTGTGTGTGTGTAGAGAGAGAGAGTAAAGGCTTCTACATACTCGACGCACCCGACCGGTAGCGTGACAACGTGGCATCAAAATGACGCAGCTCTTGCTGGCGCGCCAGGGTTTTAGCCAGGTAGCAGAGCCCGTCTTATTAGACATTCTCTGCAGCTAGCGCGAGGTAGCGCACCACTCTTTTTTTTTCAGACGAGCGCGACAAAGCGGAAACAGGAAGATGGACTAGTTCGAGGGCAAGCGAGAGTTGCAGTGTTTTGTTACAGTCGTGAATTTTTAATAGTTTGCTGGATAAGTTAACAAAGTTACCAGCGAGAGTTGCAACACATGGAATTAAGAGGAAAGAATAGAAAACGATTTATTTTCAAACAAAGGATATCTATTAAGGCCTGAACAAAATCTCTTTCCACTTCAGGAAATTACACAAACTCAGCCAGCTGCTAGCTAGCTAGCCAGCTAACTAAACTGTTTAAATTATTAAAATTTCCCTCGGGTTGACTAAAGTATCTATCTATCTATCTATCTATCTACCTCTGCACACACCTTGGAAACTAGATGATAATGATGATGGTAGTTGTGAATAGTAGCAACCGAAGTCTCATCTCATCTCCTCATCTCATAGCCTTTGAAGTACCATCACAAAGGCTAGCTACTAGTGTTCCTTACTGCAGCTTCTTCTGCTGTGTAACGTATTCTCCTCTGTTCAGGAGAATATTTCAACTAGTGTCGCGACCACCACGCGCGAGTAGAAATGGTTACGGCGCTTCTGTGACGTCACATTGTCGCGCTACTGGTCGGGTGCGTCGAGTATGTGGGACGTTTATGTGTGTGCTTGAGGTCGTTTGCATAGGTGTGTGTGTGTGTGTGTGTGTAGAGAGAGAGTATGTCTCTGTGTGTGTGTGTGTGTGTGTGTAGAGAGAGAGAATATGTGTGTGCTTGAGGTCGTTTGCATAGGTGTGTGTGTGTGTGTGTGTAGAGAGAGAGTATGTGTGTGTGTGTGTGTGTGTGTAGAGAGAGAGAATATGTGTGTGCTTGAGGTCGTTTGCATAGGTGTGTGTGTGTGTGTGTGTAGAGAGAGAGCATGTGTGTGTGTGTGTGTGTGTGTGTGTGTGTGTAGAGAGAGAGAATATGTGTGTGATTGAGGTCGTTTGGATAGGTGTGTGTGTGTGTGTGTGTGTAAAGAGAGAGTATGTGTGTGTGTGTGTGTGTAGAGAGAGAGAATGTGTGTGCTTGAGGTCGTTTGGATAGGTGTGTGGGGAAACGGAGGAAAAGGTGAGCCAGAGATGAAATTTGTTTTCTTTTAATCAGCGGTCAGTTTGCAGCGAGCCGTCAAAGATTGCTATCAGACTTGAAAAGGGATTTCAATTGAATGTCTGATGGTAAAACCTGATTAGATAGGATTAATTAAGTACCCTGGTCTAAATTGTGTTTGTTTAATTTCATTTTATTTTTCTAAAACAGCCTTTCCACTCCTAACAAAGGCATTATGAAGCATACACCCCTCTCTAAATACAGATTCATACACACACACACACACACACACACATTCTTCCTTTTTCACAGAGGAGTCATTGTTCATTGTAACCAAAGTTGTGTTTCAACTGGAATACAAAACACACACACAGACACACACCCAGACATAGACACAGACACACACACAGACACGACACACACACACAGTCAAAGCCTTATCCTAACATATACCCCTGAGGAAGAAAAATGACTCACCCAGTAAGTGTTAAATACCAAGGGATGAAAATACATATCCTCTTTTTTTGAATGATGAATGTGTGTGTGTGTGTGTGTGTGTGTGTGTTTAATCAATTATAATCTTGCCTCCTGACAGACATTATTATTGGGCCTGTGGGGACGCGGAGATCTCCTGTGTGTGTCAACACTTCCTACTGTCAGAGGAAGTTCCTGAACAAAGCCCACATCCTACACTTCCTCTCTCTCTATCACACACACACACACACACACACCAGACCCCCCACTTCCTCTCTGAAAAACATACTGCATCATCAACACACACACAGAAGAAAGGGGGTTTACCATCTCACACACACACACACACACCTTCCCTACAGTAAAGCACATGTACAGTATCGCATGATGCACATGCGTGATAGCTAACAAGCTCAATAGATACACAATAGTCAACATGTCTTGTAGACTGATTCAATAGATAAATGTATTGTAGACTGATTCAGTAGATACATGTCTTGTAGACTGATTCAATAGATTCAATAGAGTCTAATTAATCATGTACTGCATGCATGGGCGGATTATGAACTTTCCCTGGGCCCAGATGTACTAAGGGCCCCCCACTAATTGTCGTATATGTGGGAGGGGGGGTTTGGGGGTCCTCCCCCAGAATTTTTTTAATTTGTTTGATGTGATTTCCTGTATTCTGGTGCATTTTGGGAATGGCCAATACTAAATTCAATCAGATTCATAGCCCTCATCCTGATTTGTTGATATTGAGGCAATGATTCCACGCAAAGGCTTGGGCTTCAGGGCCCCCTGACCCCTGTGTGTGTGTGTAGAGAGAGAGCATGTGTGTGTGTGTGTGTGTAGGCCCGTGCAGTAATCCATCCCTGACTGCATGATGCACATGGTGTGATGGTGTGATAGCTAACATCTTGTAGACTGATTCATACTGTGAGTCCAATTTATCCTCTTTGTTGTGCAGTCAGCTGTGGCAAACTGCCTCCCCCCTCCAACCCCCAAACAAACCACGGCATGGCCACATTCCTGACCCTTGGCATTATTGATACATTCCGGTAAATGAATGCCCCTCTGTCTCATATACCTGCAGAGCCGGGTGTGGGACCACGCAACGGTCAGACAGACCCGTTATGGGCAGTGATGGGAGCGGATGGGGGGAGCATTCTTGCAGGAACAGTGAGAGCTATTTCAGACACAAGATGCTTCCATCAGTATGTTCTTAGCTGTGTTCTTCTGTTCCATCAGTATGTTCTTAGCTGTGTTGTTCTTAGCTGTGTTCTTCTGTTCCGTCTGTATGTTCTTAGCTGTGTTCTTCTGTTCCGTCTGTATGTTCTTAGCTGTGTTCTTCTGTTCCATCAGTATGTTCTTAGCTGTGTTCTTCTGTTCCATCAGTATGTTCTTAGCTGTGTTCTTCTGTTGGAATCCAGTAAACCCTCACAGGAAGGACGGATGCATCGTCACCCATTACTGTTGCTCAAGTCATGGAGAAAGTGAGCTTTTCAGGGGACCTCTTCCAGCTCCTTTAAGCTTTACTGGTGGGAGTAGCGACAGTGAACAGGAGTGAACAGGAGTGTGTGTGAGTGAGTGTGTGTGACAGGGGGTCATGCTTTACCAGGAGAAGGCCTCCAGGGCAGACACATGGTAAACAGAATTCCTCCAGCAGAGTGATAAAGAAGGTGAGACATTGTTAAGCAGTCTGAGAGGCTCAGAGAGGTCACAGGGTCACAGCACTGCCCACTCAGAGAGGTCACAGGGTCACAGCACTGCCCACTCAGAGAGGTTGACTTGATTGACTTGACTTGTACGATTAAAAGAAGTCAGCTAACGTTATTATCATTGTAACAAGTTAACATAGCTGATCATGTTATCTGGCCACCATGTTATCATGCTACCGTTGCCCAAGCCATTTAGTAGGCCATAGATACGTTTTCACTGAGGCTAGGCTGTGGCCGCCCCTACCTGAAGTGTCTGTAGAGGCACTCGATCGCCAGCAAATAAATCAAATAAAAATGTGTTGCCTAATTGGGTATCTTTTTGTCCAGCCTATTCTTTTAAGAAGTCAGTTCATGAAACACAGACAGAAACGCACTGCAATGGGCAGGAGAAGTCTATAACGTGTCCATATTTTACACAAACTTTGCGCACAGGGAGAGTCAAAACTCTCAGGCTTATAGGCTATTAACGTTAATGTTGCTGACACGTGAACATGGGTAAACATGGGTTTGAAGGTTTTTTGATACTTTATTTCTACATTTGTAACTGGTGCTTCTCCTGTGGTGCAACAGGTTAATGCCTACACGTTGCTATTTCATGCTAGTCGACATGGGGTTCAATTCTCGCCCATCATAGCTTTTTTTTATTATTATTTATTTTTAGACCAGCAATTCTTCCTCAATTTAGGCTACAGATAGACTAGGTGGCGACAGAGAGCCTGACCAACAGTCAGAGAAACGTTTGAAAACTTAACCATGATACTTTGAAGATCTACTGGCTTGGGCAACATTGCTGTAGCAAGATAACACGGTAGGGAGCCATATACCATGATCAGCCGTGTTAACTTGCTACAATCATAATAACATATATGAGCTGACTTCTTTTAATTGTATACGTCAAGTAAATTTCACTGTGATCTGTCAGCTGGTTCGTGGTGCAAGTAGGCAGGAGAATGGTTATCATGAAAGCAGTTTCATTTAGGAGGCAGGCTAGATTAACCTAACCCTCGCCAGATGAATTTCGCTCCGCCTAGCTCCACTCATCCATCTGGAACCGATCCATTGAAGTGTTGCTTCAGAAGGCTGGGCCTAATCAAAAAATGCTTGCATATGATTGAATAAGCCACTTGTCCGTCATCTATTGACGTGCTACTTCAACCACTCACATCGAAGCCAACCCGTGACGCTGATAACAGTCTCACAGTCGCTTCTACGCTATGTCAAATCTATGAAACTCCCGCCCTGCATCCTGATTGGCTCTACCATACAATCTCGTGCTGAAATCACTCTCAATGGAAGAGGTCCCAGATGGATGTGAGTGAAGCAAGGCGGAGCTAAGCGGAACGAAATTCATCTGGCTAGGGTCAGGTTAAGGTTAGATACCCACGTGGAGTTATTATTAGGCCATTTAGGTATTTATTTTTTTGGTGGCATATTCATGATCCAGTGCATATAGCGTACTACAGACAATTTTGACATTTCTGAAATGTACAGTATTTTTGACCATTTCTGAACTGTGAAACTCAGCAATATGCTTTGTAGTTGTGAACAAATTTTTCCATCCTTGGATAAAAAATAAGCAAATCTAACCTCTGGGTTTCTTTTCAAAGTGCACCAGATTGATGCATTTAAATGTTAAAATATACACAATTGTCCACCCTGTGTCCACACTGTGCCACTGACACGGGTCATATCTGCTATGGCCTCGATGTGATGTCCTCGTGATCTTGCGGTCTATACTTAGCACTCGGCGCTCGTGAGATTGGATTTAAAAAGAGGAAATCAGAGGCTAACGGGGTCAGAAGCGCATGCATCCCATCAGAGGCTAACAGGGTCAGGGTAGCAGGAGCACGCTCAGTAGCGCATGTGTCACATCAGAGGCTCATCTGGTGTCCAGCGCAAGCGCAGAAAACCTCCGCTAGAACTCAGGCTTCTCAGAGGCAACATAGAAGGAGCTTTGAGACATGTCACGTCCAAAACACACAAACACACACGTACACACACACACACACACGTCCAAAACACACACACACACACACGTCCAAAACACACACACACACGTCCAAAACACACACACACACACGTCCAAAACACACACACACACACGCACACACGTCCAAAACACACACACACACACACGTACACACACGTCCAAAACACACACACACACACACACGTCCAAAACACACACACACACACACACACACGTCCAAAACACACACACACACACACACACACACGTCCAAAACACACACACACACACACGTCCAAAACACACACACACACACACACACAAACGTACACACACACACATCCAAAACACACACGCACACACACACACACACGTACACACACACACACGTACACACACACACACATCTCTTTTTTAGCAACTGTCTTTATACTGCTCTGATTTAATTAAAAGGGGGAACAGATCCCTCCGTCCAGCCTAAGCTCAGGGGTGTGCACAGTGACCACAGGTCAAACATCGCTCATGGCCCCAGCCGTGGTGCGACTGGCTGGGGCACCTGCACCGTACGCCGGCGACTCTCGCTTCCTGTCATTCTCCACTATCCTGTCGCATTAAAGGCATAAAAAGGCCCCCCCCCCAAAAAAAAACATTGTTCATGGGTTAAATATTGTATACATGTATATATACATATACATATCACTCTCATGCAGGGCTGTACAGTGCGACATATATGTCGCACATGCTACAAAAAAAGTAGTTTGTGCGAATGGATGATTTACCAACGTAGCACTGGTGCTACAGTATACAGTTTTGCTAATGGCAATACAATGCATGCGTGTGAGACTGACAGGGAGGCTACAGCAATTACCTTCTACTGTGATCAGTGCAACTGGCTACACCAGATGTCATAGCGGCGCGTAGGCTACGTAAAAAAAAAATAGACCCATCTTCTGTTTTTGCGCGTCGCAAACGGAGCTCTTCGTTACGCACCCGGTGTAGGCTCCCGGTGAAACGCTTGATTGTTTGTTTGAAGTGAGTATGTATAGATTACTTCTGTGAGAGGCTACTTTGATTTCAACTTAGTTGCAGTCTACGCGATTAAAAACTATGTCTACTTGTTTGTAGGCATAGTATCCAAACAATCCAACTCCAAATCAAACAACACCTTGCAAATTATCCTCGCGAATCAAACAAGTGATAGCTATGTTTAGCCTAAAGCGAAAGTATCTTCCGACCGGCCGGGCTGAGGTGATTAGATTAGTCAAGCAGAGGTAGAAGTTTGTGGCAATCGCCTTGTTGCTTTGCATTTTTAGTTCAGTTTAAAACGAACAACTTATCCAAACAACACCATTCAGATCTAAAACGTCCACCGGGACGTTTGCTTCTATCTGTCAAATATGAGCCCGCTTCATGCGCAACAGTCTCGCTTAGTAGTGCTTAATAACCTATACAAGATCGGTTCCGAAAAAACCTTCACGACACTTTAATTACGACTGCGTTAGCCACAGATCTTCAGCTATCTTTAGTAGGCTACCTATTGTAGCCTATGTGTATGGAACAGTCTAGGGATGCATTTGACATGTCAGTTAGCCTACTCATTTGCACCACTGGTTAGATGTAATTACGGTATTTCACTCGTGCAATGACAATAAGGTTAAATGTAGGGTTACACTAATCTAAAAACTTAGAAATATGAACTAAACGTGAATTAAATATTAGTGGAATAAAATCTTCAGCATATCTTCTACTTATTCAAAAATAAATGAACGAAAAATCAATGGCATGACCTGTCTTCCTGATACCCATTGAAAAGTCTAACTGCATGGAACTGTCATGGATTGTTTTTTTGTTTTTACAAAAACACAACAACCAAATAACATATCATGCTGATAGCTTTTGTTCATCTCAAACACAATGTAGCCAGGTGAGATGTTTACAACTACATGACCTTTTATCAATCCAGTTGCAGTAGGCCTAGATCCCAACCACAATTGATGAACTGTGATGAACTGATTGTTTTTAGAGATTTTAGAGTTTTATATCGATGCTACAGAATTTTTAACCTCTGTAGCACCAGTGCTACTTTCAAAAAAAGTTAACGTACAGCCCTGCTCTCATGGGTTAAATATTGTTTACATGTATATATATACATATACATATTGCTCTCATGGGTTAAATATCGTATGTATATACATTACATATCGCTCTCATGGGGTTAAATATCGTATACATGTATATACATTACATATCGCTCTCATGGGTTAAATATCGTATACATGTATATACATATACACATCGCTCTCATGGGTTACATATCGTATACATGTATATGTATATACATATACATATCGCAGGACAGGAATGGAGGAAGAGAAGAGAGGAAGAGAGAAGAGGACAGGAATGGAAGAGGAGAAGAGAGGAGAGGAATGGAAGAGAGGAGGGATGGAAGAGAGGAGGAGAGGAAAGGAAGAGAGGAGGAGAGGAACAGAAAAGGAGGAGAGGAGTGGAGGAGAGAAAGAACAAACTAGTTAACAAGAACAAAAGGATGAGAGAAACAGATGGAAGGAAGAGAGAAGACAAAGAGGGAAAGAGAGGCAACAGGGGAGGACAGGAGCAAGGCATAAAACAAGAAAAAGTGGGAGGGAGGGAGAGAGAGTGGGAGGGAAGGAGGGAGGGAGAGAGTGGGAGGGAGGGAGAGCAAAAGAAAGAGAGAGAGAAAGTGTGTGTGTGTTTTTCATGGTTGAGATAGATAGATAGATAGATAGATATTTTATTGATCCCCAGGGGAAATTCAAGGTCTCAGCAGCATACAGACAACACAAACACATTCTTTAACAGAAGAAAGAGTAATTAAAGTATATAATATAAAAACACAACTAAGCAATAAGGACAGTAGAAGATAAAGAATATGCTAAATATACTAAAGTACAAATTATACTAACACTTAATCTAAATCAATTCTAAAAACAGTATCCACATAGTGGTGATTAATCAATCAGAGGCGCTCGCAATGACTGAGGCAGGGACTGAGCCTGTGATTCTCTGTGCATAGTAAGGTAAGGTAAGGTGCTCTAAGGTGCTCTGTGTGAATGAGTGTCATGGTGGTAGTGCAATGGTGATAGTGGTCATGTTGATAGTGCAAATGAGTAAGTCCAACAGTGCAACAATGCAGGAATAAAGTAAAGTCTATATATCTATATATTTAACTATTTAAAGAAAATGTATAAGTGTGGCCACAGTTCGGCTGTGGCATGGAGGGGGGGGGGGGTTATGCATATGTGCTAATGTGCTAATATAGCACGCAAACAGTGAGGCATAAAGACAGTGGTACAAGTGGCTAGTGGACAGACAGTATCCAAACATGGAGGGGGTGAAGAGGCAGACAGACTATGCAGAGAAGTCTATCTCTCCTCTTCCCTTAAGTGAAGCATTGAACAGCTCAATGGCCCTGGGGACAAATGACTTTCTCAGTCTGTCAGTTGTGCAAGGCAGTGAGGGAAGTCTCCAGCTGATCAGGCTCTTCTGCTTAACAATAGTGCTGTGGAGTGGGTAACACTCATTGTCCAAGATGTTGATCAGTTTGTTCAGGGTCCTTTTGTCAGATAGTGAAGTGATGCACTCCAGTTCAGCTCCCACTACAGATCCAACTTTCCTTACCAGCCTTTCAATTCGCCCAGCATCCTTCTTCCTTGTGCTTCCTCCCCAGCATACTACTGCATAGAAGAGGACGCTGACAACAACAGACTGGTAAAACATCCTGAGGAGCTTGCTGCACACATTGAAGGACCGCAGCCTCCTCAGGAAGTACAGCCTGCTCTGCCCTTTCTTGTAGAGTGCATCAGTGTTTGGCTGACCAGTCCAGTTTATTGTCCAGGTGGAGACCCAGATACTTGTAGGTGCTAACCACCTCCACATTGACCCCATCAATGTGGACTGGTAACAGAGTGGGCTTAGACCTGCGGAAATCCACCACCATCTCCTTGGTCTTTGAAGTGTTGAGTTGGAGATGATTGAGTTTGCACCATTGCACAAAGTCCTCCACCAGGCTCCTGTACTCCTCCTCCTGCCCGTTCCTGATACACCCCACAATTGCAGTATCATCAGAAAACTTCTGCATGTGGCATGACTCGGTGTTGTAGCAGAAGTCAGATGTGTACAGGGTGAACAGGACTGGAGAGAGAACAGTTCCCTGTGGCGCTCCGGTGCTGCAGATCACAGTGTCAGAGAGACAGCTTGGCTTGTCATGTTTTGTTGATGTGTTGTAAATGACATTTGATTTCTAACTGCATCTAAGAACAACTGGCCAAGTCAATTAATGGTTATTGCAACATCTTGCCAAAAGGACTGCAGTTGAAAATTAGCCAGCCGGCAAACACTGCCACATTTAGAGAGAGAGAGAGAGAGAAAGGGGGAGAGGGAGAAAGAGAGAGAAAGAAAGAGGGAGAGAGAGAAATGGCCAACCCGCGCCTCATATGATCTGTTCCCACGTCAAACACATTATTGTGGTGTCCGGCTGTTGTGGTGTCCGGCTGTTCTCCTTTTTCTAGCCATATGCTGCGCTGGCCTGGTCCTCTCACGTCCGACGCAGCTCTGTGGTCAAGGGCTGTTAGTGCCCGTCTGTGGCTGTTAGTGCTCGTATGTGGTCAAGGGCTGTTAGTGCCCGTATGATGCAGGAGATATGCCACTGATGCGACATCGCCCACATCTCCCAGCATGCCCAGTTTAGATGGCAGCTATGCGACATGCCCAGTTTAGTTTCATGCAGCACAGCTGCAGAGTGGACAGGGTCCGGCTTTCAGCTTAAATCACAGCGTGTTTATAACAGGATTTATGGGAAGCCCCCATGAGAGACTGGACATTACGTCTCAGGCACTAGGGGTGTAACGGTTCATGTATTCGTATTGAACCGAAACGGTACGGGCGTCACGGTTCGGTGCATGCATTTACACGGAGAATACACGGTATAAAAATACATAAAACTCGTGTGCGGATTAATTAATGTCATGCGCAATTACTGTTAAGTAGCGAGAGTTACGGGAGTTCTTTAGCGACACCTAACGCTAATCTGTAGCCTCGCCTTAGCTCTGAAGCTCTGATTGGCGCCTATGTTTTTTTTGTCAGGTCGTCGGTCGAGTCCGTCAGTCATTAGCAGCACTAAGGTCAGACCCACAAGAGTTAGAGGATCCGCTGGTCTCTTTAAGATCGCAAGTTTGAGAACTTCAGTTACAGTAACGTTAGTACAGGCGAAAGAGTGGTGGATAAGATGAAACTGTGTGTCGGCGTTGTTCAGCAGTTGTTGGGTATGTGAGTGGAAAAAATGCTACACATATTCGAAGCCATCACCCAGATTATGTAGGCTACCAATCACTGAAACGAGGGGAAAAAACTTCCCCTGCGCTTCAGCAGCCTTTGGATACAAATAGGGCCAAAACCTATGGCTTACATTAAATGATTTCGTAATGACAGAAAGCTATGTAAATCGCGTGGTAATTACCTTTATGTTGGGGTAACTTGTAACTTCTCACATGAGGTTCTGGTAGTGTTAAGTGCATAGACAGTAAAATAAAGTGACAACGCTAACCAGGCTAATAAACAAACCATGCTACGGTGAGTTAACGTCAAAGGGCAAAGTCACGTGATTTCTAGTTGTAGTCTGTTTATGAAATGAAAGGAGCCATTTCGTTTTTTTAAAAAAGGCAAAATAGTGTGATATTTTCACAGTTAGTAGGCTAGATTATTACTTTACACACAATAAAAAAAATATTGAGGCAAATTGTAGACCCTTCCATATACAACTAAACACAGATGTTGAAGGTCTTGCTTAAGTGGATTTTTAAAAATCATTTTTTCTATGTAATTTGCACTTTCAGAAATAAGAGATGCTGTAGGCCTATTTTCAGTTTTATAGCTGATTGTCTTATTTTGTTTACAAGTTACAGATGGAGTCTGGGTACTTATTGTACTGTTTAGCCTACATCTTACACACTTCAGGCTGTTGCAGATGGCTCAGGGAAGAGACTGTATGACACTAGGTGGTACAGCCTGAGACATGTACAAAAAAAAATGCTTTCTGCATTTTTGTTTTGCTTTTCCCTCCATTGTACCGAACTCGTACCGAACCGTGATGTCCGAACCGAGGTATGAACCGAACCGTGACTTCTGTGTACCGTTACACCCCTATCAGGCACGCAAACAAACACACACAATTACACCCACACTCACGCAGATGTTCTATAACACACACACACACACACACAAACACTCTCCCCAACACACAAATAGCCTACAAAATCACCACACACACACACCCGCACAGAGACACATGATTCTGTGTGTATGAAAGTCCCGGCAGCATTTTCTCACAGATAGGCCAGAGAGGGGATTTCTGCTGCCACTGGGCAGAGCTATGCCGCCTGGACCTTTGCCAACCTGTGGTGCCAACGCAGGGCAAATGCAGCCCGCTACCACTAAAGGCAGCTCATGCAATTTCCAACAATACCACATGCACAAATACACACATATATTGCCATACAGACACGTATATTGCCATACAGACACGTATATTGTCATACACTCATACCCCCTCTCCCTGTCTCTCTCTCAGACACACACACACCACAGTGGAAATAAGCCCTGGGGCTTTATTGTGTTTATCCTTTTGACTGATAATGTACAAAGACATTTTTATTTATTCATTCATTTTTATAAATGTTCTTTGTACAATAACGTCAAAAAATAATTGGAATCATTCACATGTGTGACCCTGACCTGACCTTGGACACACACACACTTGGACTTCCTTCAGATGTGTCAAAACTCAGAACACATTGACCTCACTGAGCTCCTGTGGGGGATGGTGCTGCAGCTAACAAGGCGGCATGTGTCCGATGCTAACAGGCTAGTCTACACTCATATCTGCAGACTACAGCACAGATGCTAGCAGGCTAGTCTACACTCATATCTGCAGACTGCCTGGGACACAGGGACTTCAGCACTTGCAATTGAAATGGTAGCACTTTTGCTAATGAGGTGAGATCACTTGGATGCACAGCTGTGGCCTAGTACAGCTTCTCAGACTTTAGCAGCACGGCTAATGAGGTAGCCTGCTTTAGCAGCACAGACACACACACAGAGACATAAACACACACCACACACACACACTTTATTAATTCCTGCCCTTTCCTTTCTCTTTAGGTTGTTGGTGACATTCTCATGACTAAAAGTGTGTTTTTACTTTGTGACATATACATTCCGTTCCGTTAAGTCATATGAGATAGGTGTTCCGTCTCTATGTCTCTTTCCTGTTGTGGCTCATGCCTTCACTGCCCTTTACTGTAACACCAGCTTAAATTTAGCTGCTTTTTTTCTTGTGCTAATTGTGTCACTTCCACCTCCATCCTCCTGATCTCCAGAGAAACCACAGAGGGGCACATCATGTGGGTTATCATAACCTGCCCTGGCACACACACACACACACATGCACACACACACACATGCACACACACCAACTCAAAGTGACCTGTCATCCAAGTCCCCTTTTCCCTACTTCCTACACAATCAGGCAATTCAGAGTTTATTTATAGTGTGCATCATGTGCTCTGACTCAAGATAACGTGGTGGGCAGACCAAGAGAGAGGGAGAGAGAGTGAGAGAGAGAGGGAGAGAGAGTGAGGGAGAGAGAGTGAGAGCAAACACTAACTAGAAAATGCAATTCCAGGGAATTACCATTGCATGTAAATGCAAAAAAGCTGCTGTGTATAACATTATATTACTTACAGTATGATTATTCAGATTACAGTCTTACAGTATTCTTGAAAACCACTTACTTGATTAGATGTTAGCTTAGAGTATATGACAAGTCAGTAAAAATAAATTGTTAATTCAATATTGATCAACATTCTTTGTTTTAATACAGCAGAATGATACTCAGAATACACTAATGAACACTTCACAATGTAAGCGTGAAGTAAAAAAAAAAAAAAAATCACAGTTGTGTGTGTGTATATATATACAGAACTTGATAATGCCAATCATATTATCCTAAGACAGATCTATTTATCAGTGGTAATTCTGAAATGGCAGCAAGAGCTAGAGGTCTCAGTTAATTGTAATAAATAGGTCACTTTTGATGGTGATATAGACTGAAGAACAAGATTAGGCCCTTCAGATGATCAGTTTTAGACAGAACTTAGGTTAGAATCTTAATTTTCACACAGCACAGCTCAGGTCTAAAAACAGAGGTCTAACAGCACAGTTAAGTTTCACAGATGTCACAGCACATGATTCAAATGTATGCATGCTTCATATAGTTGTCGGCATAGTCCTCCTGCAACAATATAATACTCAGAATGTCTCAGTGTAGATCTCAGATCTACGTCTATAGTTCAAAGGTATGTGCAGATATGTTGAGATATGGTCACATGTTTTTAGGAATTAATGTTAGTGTTAATGTCAGCGATGTATGGTTGGCAGGATGTGCACACAGACAGGCACACACGTAATGTAATACACGGTCATCACCACACTGGTCTGGTCTGGTCCCTAAAAGACAAAAGCAAACAAGTTAGAGTTGTACCAAAAACATGGAATGTGTACAATTAATCAATACAACTTAGATATTTAAGTGAGGTTGTTGCACCATAAATCTGTAATTGTAGTTAAATATACTAGCCTATAGTATTTCACTGCAAACAAAGCAACATTTTGTGTTTTATTAATTTCTGTTTAAGGATAGTTGACAGCCAAACAGTTTAAAGTAAACAGCTTAGAACACTTTGTAGGCAAAGGGTGTGTTGTTGCTGTTGATAATCATAAACTGAGTCTTAAGGATGGACCATTCTGATATTAAGCATCTTGATAACCAACTACACTATATCTTACAGCTTGCTAGGTCTGTTATCCACATTTTTTCTACAGATTACACTGTAGGCCTATATTACGATGTAGCCTACAACAACTGGGAAGCTTTAATTTATAGGCCAGAATAATGCAGAAATGAGTAGGCTAGGCCAAGTAAACATACTCTGTAGCTATGTTGACAGCACAAACGTTATACCTCAACTTCTGTAGTGTGTTTTAACAATACTTTGGTCATATGGTCCGTTTCCAAACAGTAAGGTTTTCATCAGGTCCCTTTCCACAGGTTATCAAGAGCCAGATAGAATAACGCTAGTTAAAACGCTACTGGTTAGTGAGCAAATGTAACGTCAGTGCTCAGCTGGGAGCAACGTTAGGTTTGAATGTCGTTAGCTAACGTTATCGAAACCTACAGCTAACCGGTCAATTTAAAGTGACGACTTATTAACGTTGATTAGGTGGGTTTCATAACTTTCCTTACATAATAAATATCAACGGATAGGATAAGTGCTAACGTTAACTATTCTCCTAACGTTAGAACTACCGAGTTTGGCTACTTGTGACCTATCATTTCATAGCCTAGGCCTATAGTAGAATGCTACAAAACATAATGTTTGACAACATAAATGAGTCAAATACCAAATATCGGACCACTTACCTTGTCTGTAGTTAGAGAAATGTGCCTCTGGAGGAGAGTTTTACGAGCAAGTAATGTATCACGGCAGGTCAAAACGTTCAGAAGATTCACAGCTCCAGTGATAGAAAGATTGCAGCGGACCAGCTGTTGATTGCTATCAGGTGCAGGTCACGTCATAATGCTAAAAGTTGCCGCCACGGCGGTCAATGTTAAGTCTATGGGATTTTATTGCTCTTTTATCGTAAATATCTCAAAAAGTATAAAGTTCACAAATATGAAAAATACATTCTACGATTGTCCGTTACAAGAGCTTTGTAGGAGACTTTGAATGAGGTCAGACGGTTCAGCGGTTTCAGTCGCATTAAACGTTGAATTTGGTCGGAAGAAGAATAAGAAGAAGAACAGCGATAATAGTCCATTGCAATGATCCAAACCACACTTGAGTCGCACACCATCCACCACATCGAGCCATCACACACTCGAGTCACACATCGAGCCATCACCCACTCGAGTCACACACCATCCACCACATCGAGCCATCACACACTCGAGTCACACATCGAGCCATCACACACTCGAGTCACACACCATCCACCACATCGAGCCATCACACACTCGAGTCACACATCGAGCCATCACACATTCGAGTCACACATCGAGCCATCACACACTCGAGTCACACACCATCACACACACACACACACCGTCCACCACATCGTGTCCGAGGCTTCTATCCTGGCACAGGAACACATCACAAGGAAGAGGACCAAAGGTCAAAGGTCAAGCCCTTTGAATGGAGTGGGGATAGATAGATCAACATGCCACAATCTGAGGGACAATGAGTGACCTATATGGACATAAACACACACATACACACACACACACACCATCATACACTGCATATTATGTATTGTATAACTGCTTCGGCAATATGAGTGAACTTGTCATGCCAATAAAGCATTTTGAATTGAATTGATAGATAGATAGATAGATAGATATTTTATTCATCCCGATTCATCCCGTGTAGGGTGGTGGTAGAGTAGTGGTTAAGGAGCTGGGCTAGCAAGCAGTAGTGTGTGTGTGTGTGTGTAGGGTGGTGGTAGAGTAGTGGTTAAGGATCTGGGCTAGCAAGCAGTAGTGTGGTAGCGTGGTGGTTAAGGAGCTGGGCTAGCATGCAGTAGTGTGATAGCGTGGTGGTCATGGGCATGTGTAATATAATGTGTGTGTGTGTGTGTGTGTACTGTATGTAATAGGCATGTGTAATATAATGTGTGTGTGTGTTTGTGTACTGTATGTAATGGGCATGTGTAATATAATGTGTGTGTGTGTGTACTGTATGTAATTGACATGTGTAATATAATGTGTGTGTGTGTGTACTGTATGTAATTGACATGTGTAATATAATGTGTGTGTGTACTGTATGTAATTCGCCTGGGAAAAAGCGTCTGCTAAATTAATAAATGTAAGTGTCAGTGATGGAGATGGCCGCACCACACTGTGTGTGTGTGTGTGTGTGTGTGTGTGTGTGCATGCAGTGCCAGCAAAGGACAGAGTCTACTGAGGAGGGAGCTGGTTGCCCAATGGGAAGGAAGAGGAGACCAGCCACCAGTGTCTGAGTCTGGACCTGCCCCACAACCAGCTGCAATTAGGGGCTTCCCCCAGAACCAGCTGCAATTAGAACCAGCTGCAATTAGGGGCTTCCCCCAGAACCAGCTGCAATTAGGGGCTTGCCCTACCCTGGAAATCCAGAGTTCTCGCGAGAGCACAATGGAATTGTCTCTGCAAGACACTCTGGCAAAGAGCAATGATGCACGTTAATTTTACCCCAACATTCTGGGGAACCAGCTAAACTGATGAAGACAGCGCTGCAACGTTGGAGGACAGTACACATTGGTCGTAGTGTTATCCGATTGCGTCGAAGTCCGAAATCATTCAGAGTAAACATGGTCTACAGTTATCCAATTGCGTGCAGTGAGATTTTTAAATGCATGCTTGTTGCCGCCCCTCGAGTTGGGCCATTACATTGTTCTTTGCCAGACCCTTAATATTTCTAGATTATCAGGGTCTGGATTTTCCAGGCTAGGCTTCCCCCAGAACCAGCTGCAATTAGGGGCTTCCCTCAGAACCAGCTGCAATTAGGAGCGTGGATCATGTGGCCAGGGCAGTTTTCATAAGTGATGTGGAAAAAAGGGTCGAGTGTTTTCCTCTCAAATGTTTGCTTGGCCTTGTTTGGAGCTCATGGCAGCTCTTGGACATGTGTTCTATTTTGGCTCTGTATCCCTGATGGGGTTGTGATGGGAATTCAGTTTAGTCTCTCAAAGGGGTTAGACGCGCCCGGGGAAACTCATATTGTGTGTGTCTGTGGAGGTGGTGTGTAGTGGTGGTAGATGTGTGTTTGTGGTGGTAGATGTGTGTTTGTGGTGGTAGATGTGTGTTGTGATGGTAGATGTGTGTTGTGATGGTAGATGTGTGTTTGTGATGGTAGTTGTGTGTTTTGATAGTAGATGTGTGTTTGTGGTGGTAGATGTGTGTTTTGATGGTAGATGTGTGTTTGTGGTGGTAGATGTGTGTTTGTGATGGTAGATGTGTGTTTTGATAGTAGATGTGTGTTTGTGGTGGTAGATGTGTGTTTGTGATGGTAGATGTGTGTTTTGACGGTAGATGTGTGTTTGCGGAGCATTAGGACAGAACACGGAGGGGAAAAACACACACACACAGAGCAGAAAGAGGCTTTCTCTCCCAAGTCCTACAAGGGACACAAGAATACAAAATCTCTCTCTCTCACACACACACACACACACACAGAGACACAGTGTGACGAAGGTTCCCTCCCTTCCGTCCATCCACTGGGATCTTACGTAACGGTCAGAGGTGGAACACATGTTCAGTTCTATTCTAACACACAACAGCCATCTATCAAACCAAACAAACAACAAACTCATTTCTAATCACAGGTCGGCTCATATCCTTTTCTGTCTTGTCCAGTCACCAGGGTAATTTTAACAAGACACTGGACAGTGAAACAATACCTGATGGGACACTTATATTCCTGTTTGGAGACAGCCTGAACCAAATGACCCCATGCGGCTCTGCTGATGACGGCTGAAGTGGTCATCAAAGCCATTTAAACCCCATAGCAAACATCCCCTGGGGAAAAGGCCTGCAGGCTGGGGGGTGGTAATCACTCCTAACATTGTGTCGACTGAGGAGGAACATAAACAAGCCATGACATTGGCGGTCAGGTATGCACAGGAGAATCGGGTGAGTGCTGCCCATACCATGGTGTTTACACAGCGAGCCAAATATTTACACACCAAGTCTGTACCGAGCAGAGCAGGGCCGATGTGAACCGGGCTCGTCCAGATAAACCGACCCACATGGGACCCCACCCGCTGATCTCTTGTATCATTTGGCTGCCCGGTCCAGAAATCCTTTCACCCCACTGGTGCATTGCTTCAGAACATAGAACCCTGAGAATCGAGACTGAGCAGCGTAGCAAACGCTGCAGAACCCTGAGAATCGAGACCAAGCACAGCGTAGTGAACGCTGCAGAACCCTGAGAATCGAGACCAAGCACAGCGTAGTGAACGCTGCAGAACCCTGAGAATCGAGACTGAGCAGCATAGTGAACGCTGCAGAAAATGAAATCTAACCAAGTGCTAATAATCTTCTATTAAGATCAAAGAATCTATTTGGTATTGTTTTTAGTATGAGAAGACTTACCTAGTGCTCTCTCGTAAGATCATTTTGACTTAATTTAAGAAGACTTTGACTTATTTTAAGGAGTCTTTTCAAGACAAAAATTCACTCAACGCACTGGCAGACATATTTGCTTGTTTTCAGGATGAGATGTCTTAAAATAAGTCAAACTTTACTTAAATTAAGTCAAATGATTTCATGAGAAGGCGCTAGGTAAGTCTCTTTATACTGAAAACAACACCAACTAATTTATCTTGATATAAGATTAACAACACTTGGTTAGATTGTGTTAGATAAGCAGTTTTTGCAGTGTAGTGCTGATCTATCAGTGACATCACCCATGTGGTGCTGATCTGTGACATTACCCATGTGGGAGAAAGTATATGTTTCACAGTAGTCATACTTCTGTTAATAACACGCTTGCTATTTAGTAACGTATCGATCTGGATATCTATGAAGTCTTCTGTTAATAACACGCAGGCTATTTAGTAACGTATCGATCTGGATATCTATGAAGCCTTCTGTTAATAACGATCTGGATATCAATGGAAACTGGTTTCTATGGTGTCAGTAGATATATAAGGTGGCAAATGTCACCGAGTCTAATCATCACTAATTACAGTTTTTTTCAACTGCTTACACACTACATCTTTGCTTGTCACACAATTTTCTAAACATGTCCTCCAAACATCATAACCCGACACCAAATCTGCAAAACCATACACTAATTCTCAGTGTTTGACTCAGTTTTCAATTGACTAAAACACATTTTGCAAAACACCACACACAATTTTCTACCTAACACACAAAAATCTAACAGGAAGTAACTTGATTTCGTTCTTCAAACACAACCCATCAAAATGCCACACTAAATCACCAGTGCTTCACTCTTTCTCTTCACATGTGCAAACACTCTTTACTTTACTGAACACCATCCAATCATTGCCTTAGTATAGGTCTATGAATAGATATACTCTCTATATAGGTATGGACCCTTTCAATCTGCTCCTAGAGGATTTTTTGGTTGAAATATTCAGAACCAATGCAGATACTTCGAAAATTACAGTAATCGGACTTTAGCTTACAGTAATGTTCTACAAAAAGTTGACTTTATGTAAAATTTGTCTTTTTACTCTATTTTTGTTTGTCCCCATGTTACAGTACCATTAGCTCAATACATTTTTCTGTGCCTCCAGAAATGCCTTAGGAACGCTTACTGTAGAATTGTTTGTTTCTGCAGTTGAAAGGGTCTATAGGCCTATGAATGCATACTGTACACGACCCCCCCCCACACACACACACACACACTTGTCTTTAGAAAAAAACTAAATCAGTGTTTTCAAAACTCCATGTACATCTGGTGGTCACTGTATTCTTCTTTGCTTTTTTTTCTTGTTTGCTGTAAAATACTGTATTCACAACAGCAAATTATTTGGGAAAAATCACTATTTTTGGTTTCAATATTGCTTGCATTTTTACTGTGTATTTCAACTTCTCTTTGTTGATACCATAACTTTCACTCTTGTATGGAAATACATATAGAAAGCCTAAGACAGAAGAGCTTTAGGTTTTGAGCAACAGTGTGTACATGATGTATCCAAAATGTCATATTATGACAAAAGTGTTTGTAATGTGAGGCGAATGTTTGCTTTAAACATGTGTTTTTGACATTTTGAATGTTGTGTGTCATTTTGCTGGATATTTGGGGCATTTTGCATTTTGTGTGAGCAGTTGTGGGTTTTGTGTGTGGAGTTTTGAAAAATAGACACAGAGTTTTGAAAACGTGTGTAAACAATTGTAAAAAACTGTAATAAACTGTCCTAATGTTAACGGCCCATTTAGTAGTAACATACATAATGTCACCGTGTCTAATCATCACTAATTAATAAACTGTCCTAATGTTAACAGCCCATTTAGTAGTAACATACATATACTGCCCTGGGCAGAGTTCATAGTTCATCAATCTGTGCCAGACATGGGTTCTTACAATTCAAGGTTTTGCACCGCGCCCACTGGACTAAACTCAGACTTTCTAGAAGGTTTCCTGATGTAGACCCATTATGTGATCGTTGTAAGTGCAATCCAGCATCACATACCCACGTCTTGTACAAAGCTAGCTCAGTATTGGGCATCCATCTTTGACATAATTTCAGATTTCCTAGGACGACCAATTTCACCATGTCCTTTGGTTGGGTTATTTGGGGTGGTGCCTGATCATTTGGGTCTAACTAGGGCACAATCAAACAGTGTTGCTTTCTTAACGCTCCAGGCGGCTGATTTTGATCAAATGGAAAGACTGTAAACCCCCAACATTTACACATTGGATCAAGGATGTTCTTTACTTCCTGAAACTTGAAAAAATAAGATATTCTTTGAAAGGATCAGCAAAAAAAAACCTACAATAAAACATGGGGACCTTTTCTAGACTATGTCAAGACACACACCATTATTAGAGAATAAGTATACTTCACAGCATAAGGTTGCAACTAGTCATAATCATAACAGCTTTTAATTAGTGGTCACCCCCTCCCTTTTTTTATTTATTTATTTATTTTTTATTGGGTTCGTTATTATTATTGTTTTGTCTCTATTTGTCTATCTGTCAGACTGTTTCATTATACTTTACACTGTCTTTTTGTGTCTATTGTATTTTTTGTTGTGGTGTTTGTTTTGTAATTGTATGTCGATTATTACATTTAATGTTAAAAAATGTCTCAGATTTGTTCAAATTGTAATGTCCAAACTGAACAGAAATAAAAAGAATGATAAAAAAAAGTAGTAACATACATATACACTAAATGCAATGTGCAATGTTTAGCTTTTGATTTTCATACACACAATCCTGCTACAGGGAGTTCTGTTCATTTCCATAAAAGCACACAGTGTGTTTCTCTGATTGTTGTGTTTGAGGAAGATAGTGCCTAGGACGCTAGGTTCCCAGTGGGGGGAACGTTTTAAACTAGGAGGATGACATTGATGGGAAAAACACCAGCTCCTATCCCTACACCTGCCTTCATTTGACTGTACAAAGCCACATTCAGACTGCAAGTGACTGAACTCATTTGAACAACTTCAATGGGTTCAAGTAACATTCTAGGGCCTAAAGGCATTTTGTCTTATTTCTACATTCCTTCTTAACCCTTTGGCCACCAGGGTTTAAAAAAATAAATTGGATTTTTACATCAACATTTTAAAAGGCCATGGCTTGCAAGTGGTCAGAGTAAGTCCTACTGTAAATGTGAAAATCATTGAGTATGAACAAAAGTTTATGAAGGGGGTAAATGTACTCATCTAATTTGCATATTATGACGTCACTGGATGGTAACCACCGCGAATTATGCACATTTCAGTAAATACTAGATGTTGAACATATTTGAGCAGTTATACTTTCTATTACTATTACCATAACCACAAACCCTAAGCTACTATACAATAAAGTAGCCTGTCAAATCAGTTCCTATCGCGGGTGACTTTGTGTTTTTTCAACATTTGGTGTATTTCTGCTTCAATTTGTGCAAAACTATGGCCCGCATCACTTCCACGTTATGGAGGAAATGCACGTCTTCTTGTGTTTCTCGCGTGCTTCCTGAAAACTTTGAAAAAAAAAAGGTTGAGCTTGAATCGAAGCTCTGGGTGTCTGCCATCTAGTGGTCAAGAGTACAAATGAGATTTTACACTGTACTCGGGTCTATCGTCTCTTCTCTTTCAAGCCATTTCATTCGGTATCTCACTATGGGACACGCCCCCTTGCGAGTTCCCCAGAAGCCATATTTCATTACGCCAGCCACCATTGGCTGGACGACTGACGTATGCGATGTGGAGGAGGTACTTCCTCCTCCCTTAAAGTCTACGGCGCAACGTCACTGCTTCAGTCTAAAACCTCTTCTCGCCCCCAGAGGCTTGCTCTCTCGTATACAGGTGCTGTGGCTTGGTGGCTTAACTGTTCATTGAGCGAGGTAACGACTTGGTCCCCGAACGCTACCTTAAAGGAATTATCCGGAGTAAAATGCACTTTAGATCAATTTACGGATGATTGGGAGTACATACGTTGAGTTAAAATCAAAATCATGTCATTCGGATGTGTTTTGAGAAAGTTCGATTTTACCGTTTTTAGTCAAAACTCGTTAGCCTGGAAGTGACCCGGGCATGTCATTTTGCCGCTACATAACGCTATTTTTATACCTCTTCTACAGTTCCAAACAACATTACACTTACGTGGTAGTGAGTCGAGGGTCCCTAATGCCAAACCGAAGTATCCCGAGGTCTTTATGTGGTTGGATAGAGAGTCCAGAATGAATTTCATCAAGCCAGTACCTTTCTGGAAATGTTGCTGCTGCAGCTGCCATCTTTAGGGGAAAGTCCGTAGGAGTCGATTGCCGAGTGTGGAGTAACACGCTCTGGAAATTCACAATTTCGTCACCGTTTAAAAAAAAAAAAAAAAACAGTCTAGTATTTCTTTCGAAATTGAAATGAAGTTGTATGCAACAGCAACGCCTCACGCGAGACATCACGTCACGTGACATTTCAAAATTCCAACCTGTTAGTAATTCAGGGTTTGCTGTATGTTTTTTTTTTTTTTAAAAACGGCGACGAAATTGTGAATTTCCAGAGCTTACTAAGACCTTAGTAATTTCCAGAGTTACTCTTCGAAGAGCATTGGTTTGGACTTGGCTAGCCTGTCGCCAAACAGTAGCCTCTCCCTTGCTAGCCTGTCGCCAAACAGTAGCACGCTAGCCTGTCTCCAAACAGTAGCCCGCTAGC
Organism: Alosa pseudoharengus; assembly: GCF_046254945.1. Classification (NCBI taxonomy): domain Eukaryota; kingdom Metazoa; phylum Chordata; class Actinopteri; order Clupeiformes; family Clupeidae; genus Alosa; species Alosa pseudoharengus. The sequence continues at coordinate 528,838 of NW_027468609.1, read as the reverse complement.
CTGTCTCCAAACAGTAGCCTCCAAACCCCAAAGCTAGTCTGTCTCCATATACTCCAAAGCTAGTCTGTCACCAAACAGTAGCAACCGCTAGCCCGTCCTCAAACAGTAGCGAAACAACATGATGACGCCAGTACCCCCCCTCCCCGTAAGGAAGTGCGAAGCCCCAGCTAGGATGTGTTTCTGTGGGAACAAGATTTCGGCCGCTGACACCCACCAGGTGTGTGCCGCGTGTCTGGGGCTGCAACACGCTTAAACCGCGATAACATCCCCGGAAGCGTGTGAACACTGCGCCCGACTTTCCCTCCGGTCTCGCCGACATAGTCTAGCACGCCTAGTTAGTCTCACCGACGACGACCCCATGCTGAGCATGCGGATGACCCCCCTCCCCTTGAGTCAGCAACCCTCTCCCAGGAGCCGGCCGGCACTGGAGAACTGGGCGCTAGCTGGGACGATTGTCGCCTATATCCGACCCCCTAAGACAGCCCAATGGGGACGCTAGGTGCGATCGGCGAAGCTGAACTCATCTCAGAGGATGACTCTGTCGACCTACTATCCCTGGGGGATGAGGATGGCAACGACTTATTCCTCCCAGCCACTCAGGCTGCTCGCCCGAGCGGCGTGAGAAGTGATAGCACCACATGATGAAGCCGCAAGCGTGGGCCTTCACGACGTCTGCAAGAGAGCAGCTGCAAAGCTCGGCGTTCCCTGCCCGGAGGCCCAGAAGGAGACCGTGTCCTCTCGCTACGAGGGAAAGAGGCTCCCGAAGGCTAAAAGCTCCACTAGACAACTACTGCCCGTCTTCCCCGAGTGCCTCGAGGATGCTACACATTCATGGAGCTCAAGGGCTCGCGGCGCTGGAATGGCCAGACATGGAAAGCAGTGGATTCTCCCATCTGCCCCCTGTCCAACCGCTCCTGGCCGCCCATCTCCACCCCGCCCAGAAGTGTGCGATGACCCCCTCGGGACCTGCATTCCCCTCCAAAGCAGACAATTTCCAGTCCGCCGTGACCTAAAAAAGCTACAAAGCAGTGGCGTCGGCGGTGAGAGCTCTCAACGCCTCATCTCTGCTCATGGCCTGCCAAGCCGAGCTGGAGGAAGACTCCACCCCCAACCAGCCAGCTGTGTGGGACGAAATGTGTGTGCTCACAGACCTCTGCCTACGGCCACACAGGTGTGCAGTGCAAACGGCGGGACGGGCTATGGCCCTCATGGTCTCCCAAGAGAGAGATCGCTGGCTCAACCTCTCCAGCCTCAGACTCAGCTGCTAGATGTGCCCGTGGACCCCAAAGGCCTCTTTGGACCAGCCGTGGCCACTATGCAAAAGCGGTGTGAGGAAAAGAAACGGGACGGTGAAGCGCTGCTGCTGTGCCTCCCCAGAAAGGCACAAGCACCCGCTCCCAAAGCACCCAGACAGACGTCCTCCAAGGCAGCGGCGCACCCGCCGCAGTACCGGATACCGGATACAGTACGGACGTCAGCTCCCGACCCAGACTGCCACTCAGAGCCTTGGTAAGACCCCCGAGCTCAAAGGTGCCTGGGTTAAAAAGCCCTTTAACCCTAACGCGACACAGGGAGGTCAGCAAAACCCCCCATCCGCGCAGGGAGCGAGGAAGAAGAAGCGCGCCTAGTACGCTCCATGCAGGGGGGGGGGGGCGAGTCCAGCCAGATGCTCCCCCCTCCTCGACTCACACCGGCCCCGTTCCTGGGCCTGTTCAAAGAGGCACGTTCACTGCCCGCCAAGAGGCGTGCAGAGGCCACAGAGGCGCTCGCAGTTCACAGCCCACTGAAGCTGAAGAGACATGGAGTGCCAGTTCGAGCCCCAACAGAGTCTCACAAGCACACACCAGTGCGCAGCCAGGCCGAGGGCCGAGGGTGTATCCGTCAAAAGAATGCAAAAAAATGTCAAATGAACAAAAAAGCTCTCACAAAAAGTCACGAGCCATGTTCAGTGGCAATGGCGTGCAATCACTCCCAAATAACGCCACCAGGCGGAGCCAAAGCTCCACCGGTGGTGATGGGCAACATAAGCAGGCTAGTGTTGCAGCCCACGCCAGCTCGGTCACGCCAGTTAGCGCCACTAGATGGCGTCATTTCGCCACTGACCGAGCGCATCCTGTACTGGCGGATGCACGTGAAGTCAGACTGGATAATAAAGATTATAGCGAAAGGCTATCGTCTACAGTTCGCTACACCCCCACCCCTGTTCAATGGGATTGTACGATCCCACGTTACAGGGGAATCTGCCCGTGTTCTACAGGGGGAAATAATTTCCCTGTTAAACAAACAAGCGATCAGAGTAGTCCCCATCGAGCAAAGCTGTCACAGTTTTTACTCAAGGTATTTTCTGGTCCCAAAGAAAGGGGGGGGGGGGGGGTGCTTGCGCCCGATATTGGACCTGCGTGCACTGAACAGATACCTAAGAAAGTACAGGTTCAGGATGCTAACCAACGACGCATTAATGCGCTTCGTGCGCCCGGGCGATTGGTTCACCTCAGTGGATCTGACTGATGCGTTCCTACACGTCCCGATCTATCCGCCCCACAGAAAGTTCCTCAGGTTCGCCTTTAGAGGTGTGGCCTACGAGTGGCTTGCGCTCAGCCCCAGAGTCTTCGTCAAGGTCACCGAAGCGGCTATTGCACCACTCCAGGAAGAGGGTTCACGTCTGGCTTCTTTTATCGATGACTGGCTGGTGGCCACGCACTCATACCAGGAAGCGCAGCAACATACGGCTCTCCTAACGGAGCACCTGTTGTTACTAGGCTTCAGAATAGACTGGGAGAAAAGCGTGCTGCGCCCGTGTCAGATCACCACCTTTATAGGGCTGTCTCTATGTCTCTTACAGGGGGGTTACTGTGAAATTCAGGGTCTGCCTCAGACTCCTGGGCCTCATGGCGTCAGCCTTGGTGGTCGTACCCCTCGGCCGTTTATACATGAGGGCTGTCCAGCGATGGGTGTTGTCGCTGGGATTGAATCCCTCGCGTCACGGCCATCGCCCCGTCGCAATCTGGCCTGGAAACGCCCTGGAAACGCCCTGGAAACGCCCACTCTTCCTCACAGAGGGAACTACGATGGGCGCTGTCCTACACAGGAAAGTGGTGACGACGGGAGCTACTCACAAGGGCAGGTCAATAAACGGGTTGTGGGACTCACACATGCAATCTTTGCACATAAACCGTCTAGAACTGATGGCGGTTTGGCTTGCACTCAGACATTTTTTGCCCGTCCTGAGAGGGCATCATGTCTTGACCAGAACAGACAACACCACGGTGGTGGCTTATGTCAACAAGCAGGGGGGACTGAGGTCTCGTCATATGCACACGTTGGCACACAAACTGATTTTATGGAGTAGCACACGGCTCCTGTTGCTGAAAGCCACACACGTCCCTGGTGTATTGCATTTGGGTGCGGATTTATTATCCAGTGGCAACCCTGCTACGGAGACTGGAAACTCCACAGCGATGTGGTGGCTCAAATCTGGTTGCGAACGGGTCGAGCGAAAGTGGACTTCGGGGAGAATGCGCAATGTCCGATGCTTTTCTCCCTGCGCGATCAGAAAGCCCCGTTAGGGATAGATGCGTTGGCACACCAGTGGCCACACGTCCTGCTCTATGCCTTCCCTCCGTTGGAACTGATCACTCCGACGCTCGCCTCTCACTCATTCTCGTGGCCCCGCGCTGGCCAGGGAAACCTGGCTAGCAGAAATAATCCCGTTACTCCCCTCCCCACCGTGGCCGCTGCCCCCCCCCGCAGGGACCTACTGTCCCAAGCGAACGGGGAAATATTTCACCCTCATCCAGAGCGCCTGACCCTCTGGGTTTGGCCCGTGAAAGGCTGAATCTGACAGCTGCAGGACTGCCCTGCAATGTCATAGCGACCATTCAGAGCGCTAGGGCGTCATCAACTAGGAGGTTGTATGATAGCAAATGGCGTGTATTTAATGATTGGTGTATTAAAACAGGGACTTCCAGTGCTCTGTGGATGTTATCCTTACATTTCTGCAAGACTTACTGGATAAAAAAAAGTCCTTCTCCACTGTCAAAGTTTGGCTCGGCCTGCCATGTAGGCTTTGGGGACAAAACAGCGGGCCAGCACCCTCTCATACGTCAATTTATGAAAGGGGCTCGACGCCTCCGCCCGGTTTCTAAACCACTGGCCCCTTCATGGGATCTGCCGATGGTTTTGGATGTTCTGTCTCGCCCTCCCTTCGAGCCATTACAACAGTTGGATCTTAAAGTGCTCTCACTCAAGACAGCTTTGTTGGTGGCTTTGGGTACGGCTAAACGCGTAAGCGATATTCATGCCCTATCTGTGAATACAGCCTGTATGCAATTTTTCCCAGGGAGTTAAAGAAAAAGGGAACAGCTGTTTGTGTCTTCTTCAAAGTCACATCTGGGTGGACCGCTCACTAAGCAGCGTCTATCACCATGGATTGTGGCGGCTATTGCCCTGGCCTATACGACGGTTACAACCCCCAGTCGGTTTATTAGCCCATTCCACCCGAGGAATGTCAACATCATGGCCTTTATTTCAGGTCTCCCCATAGAGGATGTATTGGGCAAACCCGAGGATGTGTTGGGCAAACCCGACAACGTTTGTCAGGTTTTACAGACTTGATGTCATGGCCCCGACTTTGGCGCATTCAGTGTTAGGCACTGGGACGCCGGGGGCGCACTGATATTGCTGTTGGGGATCGCAAGCTTGTCTGGCAATCCGGGAGTCACGATATCCCATAGTGAGATACCGAATGAATGCTTGAAAGAGAACTTAAGGTTACTCACGTAACCCCAGTTCTCTGATAGCATGAGTGAGGTATCTCACCAGACCACCCTCCTTGCCGGTGGCGAGAAGAGGTTGGTTAGCTAGACTGAAGCAATGACGTTGCGCCGAAGAATATAAGGGAGGAGTAAGTACCTCCTCCACGTCGCATACGTCAGTCGTCCAGCCAATGGTGGCTGGCGTAATAAAATATGGCTTCTGGGGAACTCGCGAGGGGGCGTGTCCCATAGTGAGATACCGAATGAATGCTATCAGAGAACCGGGGTTACGTGAGTAACCTTAAGTTTTATTCAGTAATGACACTTGTAGTAATATTCCGACATGGGCGGTTAGAGTGTTAAATTTTCTTCAAAATAATTTTCTTGACCAGTCTAGCCTCAATCCAAGTGTTGTGTACTGTAGGTTTGGCTGAGTACCGCGCATGGTAAGGGCCTCTATCCATCAGTGTAATGAACAGTGTTGGGCAAGTTACTGAAAATTAGTAATTAGTTACAGTTACTAGTTACTTCTTTCAAAAGTAATTCAATTACGTTACCAATTACTGTATATCAAAAGTAATTAGTTACTAGAGAAAGTAACTTTTGAGTTACTTTTAAGTCTGCTTTTAAAATGTCAATATGAACAGTACTGAACAGTCACACACACAATAAACCTAATTTTTGGACCTATTTATTGTAGTTTCAACCCAGATAGCAAAGGGGCGTTGAGGGGCGTTGAATCCACGTTTGTTTGAAGCGGCGGAGGTTGATTCAACGTGGATTCAACGCCCCTGTGCTATCAGGGAACGGGCCTTCAAATCAATAGCCTTGTGCATGAGTTCTCAAACTTTTTCCGACCACAAAACATTCTACAATGCATGAAGGCCTCCCTGACCTTGTTTTGCGCCACCCTCACCATCTAGGTGGTTTGATAGATATGTACAGTACACTGCCTACTGCTTGCCTACTACTTGCCTTCTGCAATATAGTAATAAGTTATTATTATCATTATTATTGCAATCCTTCTGTAGGCTACATGGAATTCGTTCAATGGTATGTAATGTGAAACAATCTTAAATGGCCTATTTTCAAAGCAGTTATTGTCTGCTCACACACACATAACCTTAGGTTATCCTCATCCTGCTTTGAACACAGTTGAATTATATAGCATTTTAAGCACCACCAGTTTGGCAAAAAGCCTGCGCTGCACAAGTGCTGACCTACCGAAATAAGTTCTAATGCATCCGAGAGTTTGGGATTGTCGCGCACTATGCAGAAGGTTACTCTTCAGCTGATAAGGTGTTCCAGAGAGAAGTTGCATGTTCCGTCGCAGACAAATGAATCCATAACACTATGGACGTCAATGTAGCCTACTGTGCAAATAACTCAAGTCGCTGTTACGTACGGTAGGCTATTTGGAGGTTTCTTTATCTGGTAAGTGAAATCTGCATTTTCCTCTCGAGTTAAACGTGTGCTTGCTTGTGCCAAGGCTATAGGCTACCGTAGCCTATTGGTGTTGTGGAGTGGCTATGTTGTAAGAATGAGAAATTGATATAACGAGGCTTTTGCGCAATAGGCGAAAAA
>NW_027468609.1:497500-515000 GCF_046254945.1 Alosa pseudoharengus | reverse complement strand
AATACAACATCCCTCCTACTGATTATGCCAGAAAATACACTGCAAAGGAATGAAAAGCCTGCACTCTGCTAAAACTCCCATATATTTATTGTGTTGCAACGTTTCGACCCGGCTGGGTCTTCCTCAGGCAAATGTCATATAGCAGTGGCTCAAGCGTATAAATAGAGCATATACCTGCTCAGTTGATCATTCATCAGCTGAGCCCATTCACACTAATTGCCAAGGCCTAAGTATCACCTTATCCATCACACATGTGTCACCACATAAGACAATTAGTGATGAAGTTACATATATAGTTTACCCACAAAAAACTAAGAAAATAAAGAAAATAGAAAAAAAACCAACACCATGGCTCACAAAGTAATAAAATTACATTTTATATTACATTATCCCGCAATGACATCAGTTGTCACCTCAGAGCAATCCCACACACAATATTACATGAAGATGAAAAGTACATTAGAGAAAATCTTTATGTCAAATTCCTCATTTAACCCCCCTGGCGACATGCTGAAGCACATCTTCAATTTGAGCCTACGCCTTGGACAAGTTCCAACACTGTGGAAGACATCATGTCTCACCCCTGTCCCTAAGAAGCCACACCCTAGTGAGCTCAATGACTTCAGGCCTGTCGCTCTAACATCACATGTGATGAAAACAATGGAGCGGCTGGTCTTAGGTATGCTCAGACCCCAGGTACGCCATGCACTAGACCCGCTACAGTGTGCATACCAGGAGAAAGTAGGCGTGGACGATGCCATCACTTATCTTCTACACAGGACACATTCCCACCTAGACAAGGGGAAAAGTGCTGTGAGAATCATGTTCTTTGATTTCTCAAGTGCTTTTAACACCATCCAACCCCTCAGACTGGGAGATAAGCTCTTACAGATGGGTGTGGATGCTCACCTGATAACCTGGATTACAGATTACCTGACCGAGCGACCACAGTTTGACTGAAGAACTGTCTCTCTGACACTGTGATCAGCAGCACCGGAGCGCCACAGGGAACTGTGCTCTCTCCAGTCCTGTTCACCCTGTACACATCTGACTTCTGCTACAACACCGAGTCATGCCTTTTCTATGCAGTAGTATGCTGGGGAGGAAGCACAAAGAAGAAGGATGCTGGGCGAATTGAAAGGCTGGTAAGGAAAGTTGGATCTGTAGTGGGAGCTGAACTGGAGTGCATCACAATATCTGACAAAAGGACCCTGAACAAACTGATCAACATCTTGGACAATGAGTGTTACCCACTTCACAGCACTATTGTTAAGCAGAAGAGCCTGATCAGCTGGAGACTTCCCTCACTGCCTTGCACAACAGACAGACTGAGAAAGTCATTTGTCCCCAGGGCCATTGAACTGTTCAATGCTTCATTTAAGGGAAGAGGAGAGATAGACTTCTCTGCATAGTCTGTCTGCCTCTTCACCCCCTCCATGTTTGGATACTGTCTGTCCACTAGCCACTTTTACCACTGTCTTTCTGCCTCACTGTTTGCGTGCTATATTAGCACATTAGCACATATGCATACCCCCCCCCCCCTCCATGCCACAGCCGAACTGTGGCCACACTTATACATTTTCTTAAAATAGTTATATATATAGAATATAGATATATAGACTTTATTTCTGCATTGTTGCACTGTTGGACTTACTCATTTGCACTATCACCATGACACTCACTCACTCACACAGAGCACCTTACCTTACCTTACTATGCACAGAGAATCACAGGCTCAGTCCCTGCCTCAGTCATTACAAGTGCCTCTTGATTGATTAATCACCACTATGTGGATACTGTTTTTTAGAATTAATTTAGATTAAGTGTTAGTTATTATAATTTGTATTTTAGTGTATTTAGTATATTCTTTATATTCTACTGTCCTTATTGCTTAACTGTGTTTTTATATTATATACTTTAATTACTTTTTCTGCTGTTAGTGAATGTGTGTGTGTTGTCTGTATGCTACTGAGACCTTGAATTTCCCCTGGGGATCAATAAAGTATCTATCTATCTATCTATCTATCTACATTGTATTGAGGTAATATATCCAAAAAGTTTCTCTTTGGAGAAGCCTTTTACCACGATCGCCCCCTCTTGGAGGGCTATTTACATATTCCACCCCAACATTGTTAGCCACTCTGGATGTCCAAAGTTTATACACGAATATCCCTCACGACGGTGGTATAGTTACACTAAAACATTTCATATTAATTACTTTTTATGGTGATTAGGCCATTCTGTCATACTGACTACATCCTGACATTTTAGTTCTCTCTTTATTGTGTAAAGTGTCTAGACTTCAACCATATTTATTCGTTCTGGAGTTAACAATGAACTTAGATTAATGTAGGAATTGGACAGGATTAATCTAGGAATTGGACAGGATTAATGTAGGAATTGGACAGGATTAATGTAGGAATAGGACAGGTTCATCACGTTAGCACCCTATGTTTACAGCTTGTTATGTCTCGTCAAAATGATTACAGCTCATTATGTCTCGTCAAAATTAATTGATGAAGGAAGGTTCGCTTTATCCCAGAGAACCATACTCGTTTCACTTAGGCTAGACTAAAACAGAAGAGAAGAACTTGGCACTAACCATGTAGTCGTGTTTTCATGGCAAAAAAACAATAAAAGGCTACATTGATAAATAGCAGGGGCAACAAGTTCTTGTGCATAGGCTATTATTATATTATAGCCTATGCACAAGAAATTCAACCGAAAGGTTAGTCGCGTCTCAAGGAGTCCAAGAGTGCGCCTCACACACACCAGCTGAACAGTGTATTTTTCGTGTTTAAGAGCTAAAAAAAGTTGATTAGAGAGTCACATTTGAAATGTCGGGTAGCCTAAATTATAGCCGATAGCGCGTGCATCTCAGAGGAAGAGATTTTGGCGAGAGAGAGAGGATTTAACCTAGGTGATGATTATTTGTGTCTGGTGGTAATTAGACTTGAGTATGGATACCTACGAATTGTTTTGAATAAAAAAAGACAAGACAACAAATGAAATGTGACCCTGCAAGGCGAAACCAGTCGTTTTGGTAAAATTTATAAAATTAAGTTATTGTACTCACACGAACGGCCATAAACTAAGCTTTCCAACAATATAGGGTATTGCAAATAGTATTGGGTATTGGATAGTCGCCGACCCTCATTAGATGTGGATATTTGGAGGCAAGGATAGCCTTCAAGAAACAAGGTTATCGCAGTTGCTGTGAGACATACGGCCCTTCTCCAGTCTCTCTCAAAATCAAAACACCCAATTCACGCTTGGACTTTTCGATTATGTTTCTAAATGTTGGGACTGATGGACACTGAACTCTGGGGGTTATTTGAACGTTCATTGTGAAGTGGTTTACTGTAAAAGGAGCGTTGAATATCCCGCCTGTCTTTGCACAATTATAGGGCCATGATAATGCATGCGCTAGCCTAAAGTCGAGAGAAAGCCTAAATAAATATGCAGACATGTTATGTGCAATTCAACAACTGCACACCTGACATATAAAAGATATAGGCCTAGCCTACAACATTATTGTGTAAATTGAGTTTATCCAACCTGCTGGCAAGCCAAAATGCGTTGCACATGGCTTTATCATTGTCCTCTGCAATATAAGCAACTTGAATATATCGCACATCCAGTTTGAACACCCTGATGGACACTGAACTCTGGGGGTTATTTGAACGTTCACTGAAGTGGTTTTGGCTACTGGAGCGTAAGGATTCCGCCCGTCTTTGCGCAATTGGCAATTGATTGACGGCCATTAATTAATTAATATAGGTGGCCTGCACGCACAGAGTTTGTTTGATGCATGGAGTTTCCGACCGTTTTCCGCTGAGAGCTTAGAGAATAAAATGAGGAGAGCTACCTGTGTTTTACATATAATGTGTAACATTTATTCACATGGCCAGTTCAAAATCACCTAAGATTTTGACTGAAATGTGTGCCTATCAATTATTGGGAAAAACATTGTTTGGAGTGGATGGCGGGTGGATTGTTGATGTAGCTGCAGGTGCAGATGACATGACTACAGCTCATCCATGCATCTAGAATGTTGGAATTTGATAGGATACAGGAACTGCGGATTGGTAATGTCGGAATAGCGGTACTAAAAAAAGTTGGAGTAGGGGCATGTCTAAATAGAGGCATGTCGTAATAACGGTATGTCGTAATAGAGAGTTGTCATAATAACGGGATGTCGTAATAAAGGGTGCACCCCGTAGCCTACAGTGGACTAGGGCTGTCAAAATTGCTCAAAAATGACGCTCGAATATCCCCTCTAAAATAAACACATGTATTCGAATTAGGGCTGTAACGATATACGATTCGAAACCGAAATCGCGACATTCATATCAACGATACTGAGTCGCAGTGTGAAAAGGCAGAATCGCGACACACCTTTCTAGTGTTTCACGCAGTGCTTGGCATCTTACGCGGCCACAAAAGCAACCCACAACTCCCGCTTTACTTATCGGTAGCCTACGTTGTCCAAAAACAAACAAATAAATAAATAATAATTTCATACCTCTCCTTGCTTTCATTGTAGACTATGTGTGCAACTTTACCAAACAGTATAGAAGTAAACCCCCTCTCCTTGCCCCGCTCTCTCTCGCGCTCCCTCCCTCTCACTCTCCCTCCCTCTCCTGCTCAATGAACACGACAGCGACTTAAATAAAACATTCACAATCGTGAAAGCAAGGACGCATAGAAGACGACTAGCTAAATTACTATTAAATCCCCTTAGCATCATTAGCATGCTGCACATCTCAATACCAACGTTTCCCAAAAGGGCCTGTCCCAAGGAGAACAAGTATTATCTTGAAACTTAAACACACATGGGAAAACTGAACAGTCCAATCAGTAGACTATGATAGGCTAAGCTAGCCAACTATGCTACTTTGTTTACAATATTTTCAGGCTTCAACCAGACAGCTGAATTAAAGAGGTAGAGTTGTAATAAAAAATAGCAGGCCTAGGCTATAGGCTAATCTGCATAAAGTGTGCTGTCATAAATATCAGTCATTCAGAAAAATATTTTTATATCAGGATATAAAATAATAGATATAATATATTGTAATCCTCTGGTGTTCTAAGGGAGGCTATTAAAATGTTGTTTAATAAAATGTCTAGTCCCCCCCCCCCCCCAAAAAAAAGAAAAATCGAGATTCGTATCGAACCGTGGGTCAAAAATCGTGATACAAACCGAATCGTGAGGTTGGTGTATCGTTACAGCCCTAATTCGAATATATTGGAATATCTAGGCTATATTATTTGCGCATTATGTCAGTGACACGCATCATTTTAACTTTTTGTATGGTTATTGCTTGACAGGGGGGGATCCCAAGCAGCTTTCAGCCATAAGGCTACTTTGAGAACATTTCCTAATTCACCCGACACTGATATTCAAAATGTTGAAACTATTTCGGCATAGCCTATAAGCAGTTTAATTAAATGTAATGTTGGTTGTAAACAAACGGGCTACTTGTTGAGGCTTGGCCTCACAGATGCGCTCGTGCCTTAAATGGCAATACAAATCTTCACGATATAGGCCTATTAACTGACCGCCCGATTCACGTTGGCTGGGGGGCAGGGGGGGCACATAATTCTGTGGCGCATTGCGTTAAGGCCGGCAGATGACAGCCGCCGTTGCGCAGCAGTTATCAGTCCCCTGTCCAAGAGTTCGAATCTGGGTTAAGATTTTGACAACAATAGTCACATCGTTGTTTACCTAAGTTTATCTTTTGTGCAGATCATATTATCAAAATCAGAATCAGCCTTTTTGGCCTGGTTTGCGTATACTAACAAGGAACCCCCCCCCCATGAAAATCAAAGGCAATATATTCTCAACTGACTCGTCAAAAAGTGCGCACCACCTTATTATCTGCAGGTGTGTGACTTTTAATTTATGTATTTTCTGCCTTGGGCATTTTAAAATATGGATGTATGGTGGTTAGAAGTGTAAATATCAATTAGAAACCTGAATATATTTATAATTATTAATTGGCAAACAAATAACTGGTGTCAGAGACGTCTTTGACATGAAGATCCCCGGAACTATTAACCTGATTCTCGCCAGATGAATTTCGTTCAGCCTAGCTCCACTCATCCATCTGGGATCGATCCATTGGAGAGGTGTTTCAGAAGGCCAGGCCTTATCAAAAATCCATGCATATGATTTGGATTCGTCACGTCTATGAAACTCCCGCCCTGCGTCCTGATTGGCTCTACCATAAAATCTGGTGCCGAAATCACTCTCAATGGAAACGATCCCAGATGGATGTGAGTGGAGCTAGGCGGAACGAAATTCATCTGGCGAGAGTCAGGTTACGGAACTATGCTTCTACTAGCATTCTACCACAGGTCGAGAGGTGTAGTTGTAACTACACAACTTTACGATAGTGGTTGCGAACGTTCGTTGCTAGTATGGTTTGGGAAACACTAACGTAGTGTAACGATGCATTGTACTATGTAAGTTCCAAATATGAATGTAATTCTGCGGAATAAAGCAGATGTATTTGTTTATTGTACAGAAAAATAAAAATGACATGTCAAGCAGTCAATTGACTACATTGCAGTCAAGAAGTAGGGCAAATTCATTTACGAAACCAAAACGTGGGCCATAGTTGTCTAAGCCTCTATAGCGTAGCCTGTTAAAAACGTCGCTAGATAGTATTAAATTGCCAACATTGTTTTCTGCAGAAGCCTACCCAAGGCTCAGTTAAGCCTTAAGCCATACCCAAGTAGCCTAAATCGAGGTAATGTTTAATTATGCATGATTTATTTTGTTATTAAATTTGTAGGTTGGGATTTCTCTCGGCAACAATAATGTTTAATGGTAGCCTCCTGCTTTTTCAGAAGAGGCGGCAGGCAGAACGATGTACAGTGGCTGAAAGTGGTACTAAAGCTTCACGCAGCTTCACGCCTCGTAATGCGCGACCAGTGGCCATTTGAAAGCGATGCCCACTGTACACACACACACACACACACAGAGACACACACACACACGTACACACACATACACACACACACACACACACATACATACACACACGTACACACACACACACACATACCCACACGTACACACACACACACACGCCATGTACGGCCCTACACACACGTACACACACACACACACATGCCATGTACGGCCCTACACACACACACACACATGCCATGTACGGCCCTACACACACACACACACACACACACACATGCCATGTACGGCCCTACACACACACACATGCCATGTACGGCCCTACACACACACACATGCCATGTACGGCCCTACACACACGTACACACACACACACACATGCCATGTACGGCCCTACACACACGTACACACACACACACACATGCCATGTACGGCCCTACACACACACACACATGCCATGTACGGCCCTACACACACACACACATGCCATGTACGGCCCTACACACACACACACACATGCAATGTACGGCCCTACACACATGTACAGACACACACACACATGCCATGTACGGCCCTACACACACGTACACACACACACACACATGCCATGTAAGGCCCTACACACACACACACACACGCGTACACACACGTACAGACACACACACACATGCCATGTACGGCCCTACACACACACACGTACACACACACACACACATGCCATGTACGGCCCTACACACACACGCCATGTACGGCCCTACACACACGTACACACATGCCATGTAAGGCCCTACACACACGTACAGACACACACAGACGCACACACACACACACATGCCATGTAAGGCCCTACACACACGTACACAAACACAGACGCACACACACATGCCATGTAAGGCCCTACACACACACACACACACGTACGCACACACACAGACGCACACACACATGCCATGTAAGGCCCTACACACACACACACACGTACACACACACAGACGCACACACACATTCCATGTAAGGCCCTAGACACACACACACACACACGTACACACACACAGACGCACGCACACATGCCATGTAAGGCCCTACACACACGTACACACACACACATACACACGTACACACACACACACACACATGCCATGTAAGGCCCTACACGCACGTACATACACACACACACAGACGCACACACACACACACACATGCCATGTAAGGCCCTACACACACACACGTACACACACACACACGTACACACACACAGACGCACACACACATGCCATGTAAGGCCCTACACACACACAGACACACACACACACGTACACACACACATGCCATGTAAGGCCCTACACACATGTACACACACACACACATGCACACATGCCATGTAAGGCCCTACACACACAGACACACACACACACGTACACACACATGCGTCAGACGTCAAATTTTTACATGTGCCACGCGCAAAAACTTTGCGTCTGACGTCAGAGGTAAAAAAAATGACGTCTGGGTGATTTGCTGCAATGCCAGAGCCTTTGTGCCAGAGTAGACACAGCATTGGCTGCTGGAAACAGGAAATGCAGCCGCTATAGTTGCAGCAGAAGAAACAAGATGCCAGAGCAATGTGCAGCATATTCCTGCTCAAATCGGCGGACCATCGCAAACATGGCTCGGGGGATTACTTTTCACAAGTAAGATTTAACATTATCGTACTATTGGTTGTATTTTGTGAATGCAATATTACCAGAGAGTTGAAAAGGAGCAAGGATCTTTGTTATTGTATGTAAATCGTAGCCAGCTAGCTAGGTTACTTGCTAGGTGTTCAGGTGTTCACCCGGCTATGAACTGAGACTTGATGAGTCATATTCCATAACACTGAAATACATTATAACTGACACAAGAATACTATTGTAGAAATGAATCAAATATTACTAATATAACATTTGCCGGCGAATTTTACACAAGTGGCACAGACTGTAGCCTATTATCGGGCAGTTGCTACTTGTAGCTTAGCTAGTAATAAGTGTGTTGGTGGTAGCTTCACTATTTCCTGAATAAAGTAACTTTTCAATAGCTTAACTTCTTTATATGAAGTAGCTTGGCCAAACAAGCTACACTTTTGTCATGTGAAATTAGCACAATTTAAAGTAGCTTCCTATGTAGTGAACTAGCCTACTGCTGTGTTTGTGTTACTAAGCTTGCTACATTTGACTGGGGTGGTAGTTTTGTGTAGTGAAGTTTTATTCATGGCAGAGTAACTGATAGTTTTGCTCACTACAATTCCCAAGTAGCTTGCCCAACACTGTATTATTCACATGTAATTCACTCTAACAAAAATAAGATGCATCTCAAATCCCTTTTTATTCATTTATTTATTTTATATCTCCCCAGAACAACTGCCTTGCTCAAGGACTACCACGAATGAGCTGAACGGTCTCCTCACACCCCTGGAACTGAGGAAGGTGTAGCTCTACATTGCATTACTGCAGGGCATCTGCTAGACTGTGACTGAATATTTGATTTATGAGCTCCACCTTCATCACCTTTTTGGTATGGCAACTGCTCTGCCCATGACCGGAAAGCACTGCAGAGGGTGTGAAAACTGCCTAACGCACTGCAGAGGGTGTGAAAAGCGCCCAACGCACTGCAGAGGGTGTGAAAACTGCCTAACGCACTGCAGAGGGTGTGAAAAGTGCCCAACGCACTGCAGAGGGTGTGAAAAGTGCCCAACGCACTGCAGAGGGTGTGAAAAGTGCCCAACGCATCAGAGGGTGTGAAAAGTGCCCAACGCATCACCGGTTCCTCACTCCCCTCCATCGAGGCCCAATCTACACGTGGAGGCGTTATTTTGACAGAAGTTTTGTCTTGAACGGCTTGCCATAACACACACACACACACACATACATACACACACACACATGCCATGTAAGGCCCCACACACACACACACATGCCATGTAAGGCCCTACACACACGTACACACACACAGACGCACACACGCATACACACACACACACACACACACACATGCCATGTAAGGCCCCACACACACATACACACACACGTACACACACACACACACATGCCATGTAAGGCCCCACACACACATACACACACACGTACACACACACACACACATGCCATGTAAGGCCCTACACACACATACACACGCATACACACACACACACACACACACATGCCATGTAAGGCCCCACACACACATACACACACATGTACACACACACACACGTGTGAACCAGAACAGGAGTCCCTCATCCCTCCTGTCCTCATTCCCTCCTCTCCTCTCTTCTCTCCTCATCCCCTCCCCTCATCTCCTCTCTTCTCATCCCCTCCCCTCCTTTCCTCTCCTCTCCTCTCTTCTCTCCTCATCCCCTCCCATCATCTCCCCTCCTCTCTTCTCCTCTGCTCTATTCTCCTCTCCCCTCTCCTCTTCTCATCTCCTCTCCTCCCCTCTTTTCTCCTCTCCTCCCCCTCCTCTCCTCTATTCTCCTCTCCTCCTCTCCCATCCTTTTATAACCCAATAGGGATTGTTTGTGGGGGGAGTTTGTCTGTGGGAGTTTGAGGGAAAGGTCTGTGCTACAGTAGATGCTATAATGAGTGAGTAGGTAAGATATCTAGCGCCCCCCAGTGGAACAGTATAACTTTACATGACTTCACATTACTGAATACTTCTGATTATTTCTTATCTAACTATTATAGAGAAACGTTGGCATATACATATGCTCTTTATCTTTATAACTAATAATGGATTTAGGACTGAATTAACTGTACCAATGATAACGCTTTTTATCATGATGAGCATCATCCCAATTAAATGTTTGGACAGAGAATAAACACACAGAACACTCTTGTGTGGTGAAGAGGTACTTGCAGAATGACTTCATGTTTGCTAATATAAGTTTAGGAGCACAATGCTTATTATAACTAGATGTACCGCAGAGCGGTACAAAATATGACCGCCGCCCAGTCCAGCACATTTTTTCCACAAAAAACTGTCTAACTGTTCTAACTGTCTCACTGAATTGCATTATGCACACTCAATTCTCACTGGTATCTGCTAGACAACAAGTACCAAAACATGATTAGTTCATAGATTTCACATGTAATATACATTTTATACAACCCCACCCCCATCTTGCCTGTTCATAATTCTGAGAAATTCTTGAATTGTGTGCATGTGTGCGTGTACATGTTTATGTTTAAGTGTGTGTGGGTGTGTGTGCGTGCATGTGTGTGTTTGCCTGTTTATGTGCCTGTGTGTGTGCATGTGCATGCATGCGTATATATGTCTACTGTGTGATATGTAGTCATGTGTCATATGTAGGATTACTGTGAATGTATGTGTGTGCGTGTGTATCTGTTTATGCACATGTGTGCATATGGAATGGGTTTGGGAGGCAAACATACGCAAAAAATTGGTCATCCTAGGCCCTACGGTTCTCAAGATATTCACAGAAAACTGTGTCTGCCCTACCCTCCTTTCGGGGGGCCAGTCTAGCGGGGGGGCTACAGATCAAAACGAAAACAGGAGGTTCCATGCTATCCATGTGGGGTTACATGCCCACCATGTTTCGTGTACCCCGGTCTTTCAGTGTC
This sequence comes from Alosa pseudoharengus, assembly GCF_046254945.1. Taxonomy (NCBI): domain Eukaryota; kingdom Metazoa; phylum Chordata; class Actinopteri; order Clupeiformes; family Clupeidae; genus Alosa; species Alosa pseudoharengus. The sequence continues at coordinate 503,450 of NW_027468609.1, read as the reverse complement.
CCGGGAATCCTTGACGGAAATTTGGACATGCGAAAAAGAAAGAAAAAAAATAATAATAATCTGACTAAACCTATATGACCGCCGCTTCGCTGCGCGGCGGTCATAACAACATATATATATATAACATATAATATTCCTCACATCATCATTACACAAAGGTGATGTTTTAAATGTGGCCACTAGATGGAGCCCAATGCTAAGGCCTGAAAGGCTGATGATGCTCAAGTGACTCTGCGGCCCACATGCCTTTAGAGGAGACATGAGGACAGCACACGCGCACACACACACGCGCACACTCACTCCCACTCACACACACACATGCTAGTAGAGGACTCATTTCTGGGACACACTCAGCTGTTTGCACACACACACACACACACACACTCTCTCACACACACACACACACTCTCTCTCACACACACACACACAAAAACACCATATAAGAATAAGAGCCAATAATCTCCCGCGGACACACTCACTATCTAATTTGATCTCTGATTAAACCATATTTGGCACATAGCACACTGTAATAATTCTTCTACTTTGTGAATGGATAGAGTGATTATGGTGTGTGTGTGTGTGTGTGTGTGTGATGCTGTCCTCATGTTTATCCTTAGCTAAAGGGCAAGCAGGCCCCTGGGCTAGGATGTGGCCTTCAGATGACCTTGTCTGGGGAAATTATATATATATGACTTTTATAATGACTTCAGTCACTCTAGACTCCCCAGCCTCCTGAGGAAGGTTAGGCCAACTAAGACTAACACAAAACAGAGTCCACACACGTCCAGTCACTCAAGGTCACCCTTGTCTGCGGGTGTGTGTACACGAGTACTGTGTGTGTGGACAGGGACAATAGAGTAGCAACAGAATGTGCGGTTGTGCACTTGTGTATTTGTGTGCCTGTGTGTGTGTGTGTGTGCATGTGTGTATATGTGTGTACGTGTATGTGTGTGCGTGCGTGCGTGCGTGCGTGTGTGCATGCGTATATGTGTGTGTGTGTTGTGTGTGTGTGTGTGTGTGCATGTGTGTACGTGTATGTGTGTGTCTGATCAAATATGCATATCATTGGACAGTAAATGTGTGTACATGCATGTGTGTGTGTGAATATTTGAGATAGACATGTAATTGTATGCATTATGAGGCCGGCGGCCCATAGACTTTGCATTGGTGGCCTATATAAAACAAAGTTTTATCAGCAGTAATAGGAAGCACGTTTATCTGGAAAGGACTGGAAATGTGTGTTGCAGCCTTGAACCTATAACAGTTATGGAACTGCAATAATCTACTAGTTTTCAGATAGAAATGATGATCAAACAAAGTATTTTGTGTGTGCGGTATTTGAGTATGTGTGTGTGTGTGTATGTGTGTATCTGTGTGTGTGTGTATCTGTGTGTATTTGTGCGTGTGTGTGTGTGTGTGTGTATCTGTGTGTGTGTGTGTGTGTATCTGTGTGTGTGTATCTGTGTGTATCTGTGCGTGTGTGTGTGTGTGTGTATCTGTGTGTGTGTGTGTGTGTGTGTGTGTGTATCTGTGTGTGTGTGTGTATCTGTGTGTGTGTGTGTGTATCTGTGTGTGTGTATCTGTGTGTATCTGTGCGTGTGTGTGTGTGTGTGTATCTGTGTGTGTGTGTGTGTGTGTGTGTGTGTATCTGTGTGTGTGTGTGTATCTGTGTGTGTGTGTGTGCATCTGCGGTCCACTCACCTTCCGGCCGGAGAAGAGCATGCAGATCTGGTGCATGGAGCCTCCGTTCTTGGTCAGCTCCTTCTTGAGGGTCTTGGGTGAGGGCAGTGTCCACCCCCCCTTGCATGCGCCGCCCCCGGCCGCGTCCAGGCAGTTGATGGCGTTGTCGGAGGTGAAGCAGGGTGTGCGGGGGTCCTGCAGTAGACTGCCCTCGCTGTGCGTCCGGCGCCGCAGGGAGTTCTGGACGCTCAGGCCGCCCGCTCCACTGCCGTGCTTCTCACACGTGGACGACGGCTCCGCCATGCTGCGGCGCTTGCTGTCGCTGCGCTCCAGGTAGGCGTCGTCGCTATCGTCCTCTTCCTCATCCTCATCGTCCTCGTCGTCCTCGTCTTCGTCATACTCTTCGTCGGTGACCGTCAGGGCGTCCGCGCTGAAGGAGCGGTCCAGGCGCAGCTCCGGGATGACGAAGGACGATGAGGAGGACGATGGCGGCGCGTTCGTGTCGGGCGCCTCCGAGCCGTTGTCCTCAAGATCTCCACCGGCCACCAGAGTGGCCATGTCCCCATCCCCATCCCCTCCGCCTCCCGTCGCCCCGGCGACCGACTCCCCATCCCCTCCGCCTCCCGTCGCCCCGGCGACCGAGTCCTCGTCGCCCGTCTCGGGCCTCTCCGTCTCCGCGGTGCTGAAGCCCTTCTCCTCCTCCTCCTCCTCCTCCTCCTCGTGTCCAGGCCAGCTCTCCTTCTCCTCCTCCTCCTCCTCGTGTCCAGGCCAGCTCTCCTGGTCACCCTCTGCGCTCCGGCCGTCCTCGCCCTCGGTGGAGGGAGGGGGGGTGGGGGGCACCTTCAGGCTCTCGTCCAGGGGGGTGCAGGACGACCCCCCCAGGGAGGTCAGGTCGCTGGCCTGGGGGCTGCCCGGGGCAGGGGGCTCAGAGGGGCTGCTCAGGGAGGGCTCATCGTCACTGGCTCGTGGGGGGGCCCCGACATAGCACGGGTCAACAAGTTTGGGCTCCAGCATCTGAAGCACACACACACACACAGAGACATACACACACACAGACACACACACACACACAGACACACACACACACACACAGACACACACACACAGAGACACACACACACACAGACACACATACACAATTTGTGTTAATTCAGCAGAACTATGCCAACAGACTATCAAGCTATCCATCCAGGCTGTCCAGCTCCAAATTATGAGTTGTTGGAGAAATATTAAAATAAGTGTACAAAATGATCTAACATGAGTTAACACAGCAAGTGTACAAAATGATCTAACATGAGTTAACACAGCAAGTGTACAAAATGATCTAACATGAGTTAACACAGCAAGACACAAGTTGAATATTTGTTCTTCAGAGTCACACCAACAAAGCGACCCTGTACATGGAGCTGAGACAGACTCCCAACACTCGAGATGTGTTCTACACATCACTACACACCCTCTCGCTCTCTCTCACACACACACACTGTAGATGTGTTCTACACATACAAACACACACTCTCGCTCCCTCTCTCACACACACACACTCTCGCTCTCTCTCACACACACACACTGTAGATGTGTTCTACACATACAAACACACACTCTCGCTCCCTCTCTCACACACACACACACACACTCTCGCTCTCTCTCACACACACACACTGTAGATGTGTTCTACACATACAAACACACACTCTCGCTCCCTCTCTCACATACACACACACACACACTCGCTCTCTCTCACACACACACACTGTAGATGTGTTTACACATACAAACACACTCTCACTCTCACACACACACACATACACACACACACAATGGATGTTTACTTTCTTTCTGGACAGGTGCAAGAGGGTGTGTGTGTGTGGATGAATCCATGAGCTACACATCAGTCTGTATATTCCTTAAGGCAGACACCTAAGTGTGTGTGTGTGTGCGTGTGTGTGGCTGAAATATACATGATCCTAAATATTGAGGATAAACAGCCGCATTAAGACAGAATAGAAAAGCATCACACTCTTCTCACATATCAGACACCCACAACCCCCCCCCCCCACACACACACACACACACACTCACCCCAACTCTCAATATCAGAGACCCTAGCTTTACTCAATGCTCCCTTTAGTGTTAGTGTAATCCTGATGAGAAAGTCTACCCCTACACACACCCACACATACTCATGTGCACACACGGTTCCAGTGAAACATGCATGAGCACTCACATTCACACACACGCACTCGTGCACACACACACAGATGTGCATGTACATACTCACACACACGCACACACACACACACACACACACACACACACACACACACACACACACACACAAACACACACACACACACACACACAAACATACACACACACACACACACAAACATACACACACACACACACACATACACACACACACACACAAACATACACACACACACACACAAACAAACATACACACACAAACATACACACACACAAACATACACACACACACACACACACATACACACAGAGATATACTTGTGCCAACACAACTAATGTTAAACAAAGGGTTTAAAAATAAAACATATCAAAACAAGTAGTGTATTTGAAAGCACCAATACATCAGTGTTTCTTCTATTAACAATACCCTACAGAAAAGCAAAGAGTAAGAGACTGCAAGAAGCACCCAAGTAGACAATGTCTGGATTTATCACTTATTCAATTCTCCTGGGAACCATCTGGTCAAGACATTGCACAGATGTAAACACAAATAGATACAAGAAGCAGCCATTAGGACTTGCAGAGTGAAAGCTTTCCTTCTGTCTTGACGAGAGGAGAGGCAGGTAGAGCGCAGAAAGAGCTTCATAAATGATTCAGCTTGACGCAATAAGACCACAACACTCCCATCCATTTACTAGAAAAACAAGGGCCCACATCCGATGAGAAACAGCAAAATGGAAAACAAGATGATGGGTGGTCTTAAAGAAGACAGAAAGATGCAATATAGGAAGAGAGGGAGAAAGGGATGGGTGGAGAGATAGAGGAAGGGAGGTAGGGAGGGAGGGAGAGATAGAAGGAGGGAGGGAGGGAGAGATAAAAAAAGGGAATGAGGAGGAGAGTACAAAGAGAGCTAAATAGTCATCTCAGCTCTCTTGTGGGGATGGGGAGGATTGTGTACACATGCGTTAAGAGTATTATGCTGGTCAGGAGATGAGGCTTGAGACCTCCTAGCTAGCAACAGTAGCTAGCTACAGCACAGCCACATCCCAGAGGCGGGACACACCAACCCAACGGCCGACCGTCGGCAGAAAAGCAGTCGGACTGATCAGTAGGCTTCCGTCTTCCCGAGTCGGTCAAAAAAGTGCCTCAGAACACACCACAGCAACGGCGACGCCGAGCGTATGTTCTGCACGTGCGTTAGACGTAGTACATTTCTATAACAGCAGGCAGTGCTAAAAGATTCAGAGCTGCAAAGAGTCTGAAATTAAATGAAATAGGAAGCCGTGGCCTAGTGGACTAGTTAGGGCTTCGGGCTTGTGACCGAAGGGTTGCCGGTTCGATCTTCGACCAGTAGGACAAATGTGGGCGGGGGAAGTGGTTGAGCACTGCTCTCCTGTGCCCACATCCACAGCTGAAGTGCCCTTGAGCAAGACACCTAACCCCTCACTGCTCCGGGTTAGTGTAACGTTAGCACAGTAAACGAAATGTGAACTGCTAGTGGTGTTCGCTTAAAATTGTATATTGTTGCAAACTAACCTGAAATAACATACATTTAGCAACTGTGTGGTAGTCTACTAGTTGTAGCAAAAATATGTTAGGATAGTTTATCAAAATGGGTTCATAACTTACATCGCTGAATATAAGGGTAATGGTCATACTAATTCGAGATAATATTTGGTCAAGGGCTAATGCTAGCACTTCACCAATCAGATTGGTCATTGAGGCCGACTGCCACTGGCCGATTCGACATGTCAAATTGGCCAAAATGAACGGCGACGCTGACTCCGACTGACGACGGCACGGGACACACCAAACCGACTCGAGTCTCTGACCTCTGACCTCTCCCGACTGTCCGACGATGTCACAACCCAACACTGCACAACAAATAAATGTAAAGAGATGTATCGTGGAGTTAATTTTTTCGTTTTGACAAGTAGCCGTATAATAAGCAGGATAATGTATAGAATGCATTCTATACATTATCCCTTACACATTTCTCATAAATTTGGTGGTTTTGATGTTCATTGCAGTTTTGAGCAAGAGGGCCCTTCGCACTCCT
>NW_027468609.1:487500-495000 GCF_046254945.1 Alosa pseudoharengus | reverse complement strand
ATGCAGAGGAGGGTGGGGTGGCCTCATGCACCATCAGTCACACACACACACTTGGCAGCATGAAATGAGGCACTTTAGAACATTACGGAGCAGGCAGGAGAGCAGGAGAGAGGAGAAGAGGAGGAGATGAGGAGAGGAGGAGCAGGAGAGGAGGAGGAGAGGAGCAGGAGAGGAGGAGGAGAGGAGGAGAAGAGAAGGAGAGGAGGAGAGGAGGAGGAGAGGAGCAGGAGAGGAGGAGAAGAGAGGAGGAGAGGAGGAGAAGAGGAGCAGGAGAGGAGGAGGAGAGGAGCAGAGGAGAAGAGGAGGAGGAGAGGAGGAGAAGAGAAGAGGAGGAGGAGAGCTGACACCATTGCCGGGCGTGTACATTCACATCAATCGAACACCACGGGGTGTGGGGCCATTCAATGCAGAGGCACACACACACACACATATATACACACACATATATACACACACACACATACACACACATATATAAACACACATATACACACACACACACACACTGTTTAGAGCCAAGCCGCTACACAGTTATCTGTATGAACACACACACACACACACACACACTGTTTAGAGCCAAGGGCTACACAGTTATCTGTATGAACACACACACACACACTGTTTAGAGCCAAGCCGCTACAGAGTTATCTGTGGGCACGGTGACAAAGTATGGCATGAACACAAACCTTAACATAAAGTCAATTCACACATATTCAAACACTCACACACACACACATTTATACACACACATATTCACACAAACACACATTATATAGTCAATTCACACATATTCACACATACACACATTTATACACACATATTCACTATACACACATTTATATAGCCATGGGTACACAACTGCACACACACACACACACAAATAGTGCAAATACAAATATTGCACCCCTGGAGAGTGATAAACAAAGCCTAGATTTGGTCTAATTGGAGCAATGACATTTGTTTTTGTGCAGAAACAAACAAACCCTTAAAGATGATCCATTAATGATTCTACGTGTGTGATGCTACATGTGTGCGCCTAATGAGAGGAACAGTAGCCGCCAGGCCATGGGGCAATGAATCATATTCTGGCATTTATCACTTAGCCATAATAAACACACTCATGAATTTATAATAATGTCACACTGGTCTGGGAACAAGAACACACACACACACCCATCCATCATGTGTTTGTGTCATTCATAAGACAGAATACTGTTTGTTCTCTTTCAGTTCATAGAGTCATTGAGCAGATGTCCCACCCAAACAGCACCTAGACCAGGGCCATGCAGAGATCTCTTGAGGGGCAGGAGCTCAAATTCAAAAAAGGGCACATGAAACAAGATTTGTTAACAATATATGTCATCTGTATTTTAAATACTGAATTACCCTTGATAACACAAAATGATGAGGAGAGTTGAGCTTTGGAGAAGTTCATGAACCCACCTAAGATATCATATCAAACACCCACCTAAGATATCATATCAAACATCCACCTAAGACCTAAGACTGCATTGGGCCAAACGGGCCACAAGTTCCTGATTACTAGGTAACAGCTGGCACACACACACACACACACACACACACACACACTCACACACATATATACACACACACACACACACACACATACATAAAAACACAGTGGTACAGCTACTGTGGCTCTGAGGGTGGGAGAGCATGACTTAATGTCTTATCAATAGTAATTGACACAGACACCAGAAGAGATTGGATGGCATCAGCTTATGTATTAGTAGATATAGTATTTGAGCAAAACCTATGAAAAACATGACCATCCACATCATCTAGGCATCAGCTTATAGATTAGTAGATATAGTAATAACCATTAAAACATGGCCATCCACATCATCTAGATCAGGGATGGGCAACTGGCGGCCCGCGGCCTCCTCCTCACTCAGTGCGGCCCGCGGATCTATTTTGAAATGTCATTTAAAATGTTCGTTTTACGTGTTTTTACCACATCTGATCAGGATCCTTATTGTAATGATACGGTCCACCGATAGGGGCGCTTCCTATATAAAAAATCCAGTGGAGTCGAGCTTTCTTCAGTACAGCCAGCGAGCGAGGAAGAGATACAGAGAGCTGTTTATAAAGAACTCAGAATCGTAGACAAGGTGGGAAACAGCTGATCTTAACACAGAATTTAACGCATGTGTTTAGTAGGCTATGCTTAGAAACAAAACCAGCCCTGAACTTAAGTCAGCACTACAACAACACGCACAAAGAAAGCCGGCTACATCGGAGCTGCTTGAGCCGCAAAGTAAAGCAGGGTTCCCACGGGTCATGGAATTTCAAAAATACCATCAACATTTTAATGAAGTCTATTCCAGACATGGAAGGTCAGGAAATTATATCTTAGGGGGGCAAAGTCATGGAATATCAGGGAATGTTTGTTGTAGGAGTTTAAAAGTGGCTTGCTAAAATACATTAGGCCTAATTCAATATTTACACGCAGCATTGGTGTTTATTGAGTTATCAGCTTTGTCCCATTACTTGCGTGAGTGGTTGTAGTTAATCCTGCCTGTTTTTTTTCAATGGCCATTTTTTTATTTTTACATTTGACTTAGAGTGGGAACCCTGGTTAAGATACACTAACAATAGAGCCTTTTTACAAGAGTCACTATTACCCATTGCATTGGAAAAAAGGTTTATTGTTAATGTGTAATATCTTATAGTTTATTTCAAGTTTATTAGTGAATAGAAGCAATATTAAAATGCATTTGAGTATAGAACATATTAAATTAATGCATGTTGGTTTAATACATCATACAGACATAGGCTACTGTATATATTTTTAATACTCCTGATTCTTGATATCCCAGTTGTGGATGTGCGCGATCACATCTGGCCCTCTGACAGCGACAAGAAAATGTTGTGGCCCTCTCTATCATCAAAGTTGCCCATCCCTGATCTAGGCATCAGCTTATAGATTAGTATATAGTAATAACCATTAAAAACATGCCAATCCACATCATCTAGGCATCAGTTTATAGATTAGTAGATATAGTAATAACTAGGGCTGTAACGATATACGATTCGAAACCGAAATCGCGACATTCATATCAACGATACTGTATCGCGGTGTGAAAAGGCAGAATCGCGACACACCCTTTCTAGTGTTTCACTCAGTGCTTTGCAGCTTATGCGGCCGCAAAAGCAATCCACAACTCCCGCTTTACTTATCGGTAGCCTACGTTGTCCAAAAACAAACAAATAAATAAATAATAATTTCATACCTCTCCTTGCTTTCATTGTAGACTATGTGTGCAACTTTACCAAACAGTATAGAAGTAAACCCCCTCTCCTTGCCCCGCTCTCTCTCACGCTCCCTCCCTCTCACTCTCCCTCCCTCTCCTGCTCAATGAACACGCGCGACTTAAATAAAACATTCACAATCGTGAAAGCAAGGACGCATAGAACAAAAATATTGTTTGATGTCTCAAAATGTACTGGGGGTCTTCATTAATTTCAGAGTTGTCACTCCCAACTAAAATGTTCTGCATTGCCTCTGCACTGTTGAGAACACCTCTCAGCCACAGTTGAAGAGGTGTTTGTGATCCCTGTGTAGATAATCCATGGTTGTTCCACTGATTTCTGAATTCTGCAATTGCCCTTTGAACTCTTGGCAAGTAGATGTAATGTAAACAAAATAAGTGTAGGTCATTTGTAGAGTCCAGTATGCCTTCATTTTCCATAAAGGAGAAGAGATCACTGTAGTAGAAAGGAACGACTCTGTTTAACTCTGCCCATAACCGCTCAATCCTCTGGTTGTGAACACTACGTCCAGTGATGACACTACCAACGATAACAGCGTATTCTCAAGGGAAGGCCAACATTTTCTACACCTACACGAAACAATTCCAGTACACTTGATGCTCTATTGTTATTTAGGCACTGCAAGTATATGATAGTCCTACTAAAGCCATCAACACATCCATGATAGACCATTCTCCACCTGACCAGTTTATGGTTTCCGTCTATATGCTTATGGAAAGAAAATTTGATCATTATTTTTTTACCATGTGATCATGTGATCCTAACAGTTTGTTTAATGTAATATTTTTTGAAACAAAGAAATAAACTTACCATAATTGATTGGAATTTTGAACAGAATAAATTATTCTGTGAATTGCACGGCGTCGACGGAAGGCCCGACCAATGGGGTCAAGATGTTGCAGGCAGCGTCTCACACGCCAGCACTGTATTCTAAGGTTGCGTGTTTGAGGTGCTGCACGGACATACCTTTCCCCTGAATATGGAGTGGTTTGAAGGATCTCAATGATGATGTTATACAATGCCTCATCAGACATTGCTGTATAGCTGAGGGAACCAATTTGTAGCTGCTGTCTGTGACGGTACAGTGTCCTTCTGCTGATTCCAAAGCATACAGCTATTTGTCCCCAATTCACGCCAAAACCCAAACAGCAATTTGTTGATGTATATTGTATGGAGGGCGACCTGGATGACCGGTTCTGACAGTTGGTACTCCGAAGGTCAACATGTTCCTTCCCACTGACCTTGAGTTTTGATAGGAACTGATGATGTATTGAAAACATGCATGCAGCGCATCCAGGGCACCAAAGCTTCCTTGATTCTCACCCTCTTCATATTGCTGGTTAATCATGAGCAAGACCGATATTGTCTGAGAATAGCCATTAAGCTCAGAAATGAATCTGTCCAAAATTACGGTGTCATGTCCCAAATTGTCAGTCTCCCTCACAATTCTTTGAACACACTGCAGTGTATCAGTGAAAAAGATAGTAATGGTTTCCTTATTACCATTTACTTCCACTAACAGAAACTGACCTTGAAAAAGAAAGAAAATAAGAAATACCCCTGACATTTTTGGTCCAACAAGGTTGTTTTTGTCCTTAATTTAAATGTTTATTGTTCCTCTGAGTTGGTCCTAGCTGTACTTTCAAAGCAGCAAGCCCACCAGATAATGATAATTCAAAATGGCCCCTTTAGCCAATGAGGAAGTGAGGATTGCATTGCATGTAAATGCAATGGTCTATTATCGCTGTTCTTCTTATAATTATTCTTCTTCTTCCGACCAAATTTGACGTTCAAAGGCTCTAAAACCACTGAACCGTTTGACGTCATTCAAACACTCCTACAAAAGTCTTGTAACGGACAATTGTACAATATCTTTTTACATTTGTGAACTTTATACTTTTTGAGATATTTACGATAAAAGAGCAAGAAATTCTCATAGAGTTAACATTGACCGCCGTGGTGGCAACTTTAGCATTATGACGTGACCTCCACCTGAAAGCAATCAACCATAGACTGTATGTTCAATCAACAGAGCTACCTGGAGCTGTGAATCTGCTGAACGTCTTCGGCTGCTGTGCCGTGGTCACTTTATTTGCTCGTGAAACTCTCATTCAGACACATTTCTCTAATTACAGACAAGGTAAGTGTTCCGGTTTTTGGTATTTGAGTCATTTATGTCGTCAAACATTATGTAACGTTAGCGTATATGTATGAATGTATGAAACATATAAACTACACTAACGTTATAACGTTAGGTAACGTTAACGTTTTAACATTAGTGAAATAGGCTAGTGGACGTTAGCACCTTGCTACGTTGATTATGTAAGGAAACCCACTGTTAATCAACGTTAATATGTCGTCAACGTTACAGTGACCGGTTAGCTGTAGGTTTCGATAGATAACGACAATCAAACGTAGGCCTAATGCACTAACGTTAACGTTACATTTGTTCATTAGGCCTACTAACCGGCAGTGTTTTAACTAGAACGTTAACGTAAACCAAAGAAGTAAGTAGGCCTACAGATACTATGGCTCTGATTTTATTCGACATCAGGTCACTTTACACGGGTGTATAGAATCAAGCACCTGGAATAGATTATGAATGCAGACTGGTGCTTGATTATACTGTGTGAAGGAACCTGATGAAATCCATCATGGGTGTCATGAAGGGCATGAATAACGTGACTCATTGTTGATGGTCATAACGTTATAGCTTCCACCGTTCACATTTTAGTTAAAGCTAACAAATATGCTCCTGTTTTTATTTTTACCAAATTTGTAACGTTGTTCACCGCTTGTTTGTGTATCAAATAGGCCATGGCTACGTTTTCATTCTATGCTCCTGATTCTTACGTAGCCTAAGTAAACACTATCACGGTATGCTATCATAGTTCGTCTATTGATGGGTTTCATCAGGTCCCTTTCCACAGGTGTATACAATCAAGCACCTAGATTATGAATGCATTTGGTGCTTGATTATACTCCTGTGGAAAGGGACCTTATGAAAGCCATTAATAGGCTACTGTTAGGACAATTGCAGACATTCCTTGTATTGTTTTGGCATAACTGTTAAACTTGTTTGCTTTTGTCTTTTAGGTTCCAGACCAGACCAGTGGTGATGACCATGTATGACATTACGTGTGTGCCTGTCTGTGTGCACACCTGTCAACCATACATCTCTGACAATGTTGCTAGCAACATACTAACATACATTCTTACAAACATGTAACCATATCTGTGCACATACCATTTAACCATACTGAGACTTATCTGAGATCTACACTGAGACATTCTGAGAACTATATTGTTGTGTGAGGACTATACTCACTAACTATATGGAACATGTATACCTGTGAATCATATTTGTCAACCATTCATACCTTTGAATCATTCCTGTGCTGTAACATCTGTGAAACATAGCTGTGCTGTTAGACCTCTCTTTTTAGACCTGAGCTGTGCTGTGTGAAAAATAAGATTCTAACCTAAGTTCTGTCTAAAACTGATCATCTGAAGGGCTGACTCTTTTATTCTTCAGTGTATCACCATCAAATTTGACCTAATACCATTAACTGAGGCCTCTAGCTGTTGCTGCCAGTTCAGAGTTACCACTGATAAAGAGATCTGTCTTAGGATAATATGATTGGCATTATCAAGTTCTGTGTGTATATATATATATATATATATATATATATACACACATACACACAACTGTGATTTTTACTTCAAGCTTACATTGGTAAGTGCTCATTAGTGTATTCTGAGTATCATTCTGCTGTATTAAAACAAAGAATGTTGATCAATATTGAATTGACCATTTATTTTTACTGACTGTCATATATTACATTACATTTGGCTGACGCATTTTTAGCCAAAGCGACTAACAACATGGTAAACAGTTTAAGTTTTAGAGCAATTCTCAACAATATTAGGACAATTTAAAAACATTAGAGTACAGTAAGAATAAGTGCATCAGTGAGTGCTGTTTTTAACAGTTACGTGTCAGTTTAAGACGGCTGGTGAGTGCTAGGATCAGCAAGACTTGTTGTAAGTGTTGCTATGAGAGGAGATGTTCTCTAAAGAGCTGGGTCTTCAGGAGTTTTTTGAAAATGGAGAGGGATGTCCCTGCCCTTGTAGGAACTGGCAGTGTGTTCCACCAACGAGGAACAACGGATGAGAACAGTTTGGATTGGCCTGAGCGTACCGGTG
>NW_027468609.1:460000-480000 GCF_046254945.1 Alosa pseudoharengus | reverse complement strand
TTGTCTTTAAGAGGGGAAATTCTATAGCCTATAACATTAGCTGAGTCACATATTTGGCCATATGGTGTTTATCATAGGCTACATCACGAAACCAAATAGTGTAACAAAGGCGAACACTTTAACAGGGGAAATTAATTGGGCATGAATCATTGTGCTGAACGGTATTTGTCAATGAGCAGAAACACACACGACATTCAAACTGTTGATAAGATGTGCACTATGGAAACTGGTCTGTAGGCTAACATTGGACAAATAAATGACACTGACTCGCCATATCCTTACTCTGAAAAAAACATTGTCTTGCTTTGCCGCAAACTCAGCAATGAAATCATAGGCCATTTTGCAGGTAGCATAACGTCTTTTTCAATTTATAGAAGGGAGAGCCCAGTCTCTCCTGTGACATTGAGGTGCGCAAATAGTTTTTAATAGCCTGTTCAACTTCGAAAAGCTTCACCCGATGCCAGTCACTGATCGCAATTTCAAATTTCTAACATTTTTATGGTTTTATGGTTCAGTCCACATCAACGGGACGGACCAACCTAGCCAACCTTGACCATGCCTGGGCTGGTTAAGAGTATTTTGGGTATTGGATATTTCAATGTGGTAATATGGTGGCAGCATGGAGGGGAGTGTCTCCAGGACGCTGGTTTCACTGTTAAGCCTTCATGAGGTGTCGTGGGCCTAACTTAACGAAACATCGGTGAATGAGGGTGCCCACTTGATAACCCCAATGACATGCCGCATACTATATACTGCCGTTGGGTGGGCCATCTGTATTGTGCTTGTGACCATTTGTTGGCGGATTTGTGGGTAGTGTGCTTTTTAAAGTTAAACTTGAGCAGGGGCTTCTGAATGTGTTTTTACCTTGGATTTTGGCACAAGGGATTTTAAAATCTAATCCTGTGTATTAATGTAATTCGGGAAGCTTCGTTCAATCTTTTTAAGTTTTAAGTGCAGTAGGCCCCTATCTGCCCCCTTTGGAATTATATCTCGAGCCTATTATAAGGTCCAGTGCGTTATATCCTGGGATTCAGACGTGCTTAAAAAGAAAAGAAAAAACACTTTTTTTATAGATGGTTATGAGGAGCAATATGAGTCTGAACTCCGTGTCATTCAGACTCAACCCTCTTGTTGTTTTGATATCTTTTTCGTTGTCGTTTGAATGTCGGCAAGCAGGCATGTTGCGGTTGCAATTTAAGTGAAATTTCTACAGTAGGCCTACAACATGCAACATGCTTGTTAGGCTGGGCTACTGTCTTGTACAGGTAAATGTTCAACAATTGCTGGTGTGCAGGCTATAATCAATTAGCTAAATGATTTGTCCAGCTGTTTTAAAAAAAATTAGTGCTACATTTAAACGCAAAAGGTGCTTTGATATCTTTTTCGTTTGAACGTTGGCAAGCAGGCATGTTGCGGTTGCAATTTAAGTGAAATTTCTACAGTAGGCCTACAACATGCAACATGCTTGTAAGGCTGGGCTACTGTCTTGTACAGGTAAATGTTCAACAATTGCTGGTGTTCAGGCTATAATCAATTAGCTAAATCATTTGTCCAGCTGTTTAAAAAAAAATAGTGCTACATTTAAACGCAAAAGGTGCTTTGATATCTTTTTCGTTTGAACGTCGGCAAGCAGGCATGCTGTGGTTGCAATGAATGAGGATAATTGGTTTTATCTGCGGATTTATTTTTTGCATTATTTTGAATATGACTCGCTCCAGTCTTAACAGCAAGTCTACTTTTTCCACACGCATCTAAGTTCTAACACACATCCCCTCTAGCTTTCTCTCTTTCCATCCCTGCGCACGGGGCTTTTTTAAAGGAGCTGCACCATTTTACAACAATTGCATCTACATTTTCATATTAGAATGTTTTGTCTGTTTAAGTGTAAGCTTAAACTACCGTGATCAATTTAAGTTCCCGTGCCCCCGCTGAAAGTCTCATGCGCTTATCGTTACACTATCACATCTATAAGTAACCGTGACAAATAGGGTATAAGATATATAAACTCACGCTATTGTATTATCATATATGTTTGGTAATGGCTCACTGCGTCATGGAAGCAGTTAAGTCAAGTCGCATCAAAAATAGTAGTGGCAGAACTACCAAGTGACACCTTGTGGTTGTTTGTGTCAACTGCAGGTTGTGCCATTTCTGCTGAGAAAATGGGGTGCGTGATTCATGAAGGAACCCGTCCAAACTTAACTGGGACCCACTGTACTCATACACGGCGCTGAAATGGCGTATTTAGCTGTCTAAATTCGAATCATATGCTGGGGAAGAAATCGTCGGACATCCATGATTATTTTGTTATTCAGCACCCCTGGTCAAAAATGTCCCTGCTGAAAAAAACAGCTAGAAACCAGCTTATGCTGGTAGCTGGTTTTAGCTGGTCTTTGATGGTTTTCTTCCAGCTCTTGCTGGTCTTTGCTGGTGTAGCTGGTTGGACCACCAGCTGGATATGCTGGCGTGACCATTTGAGGAAGCTGGTCATGCTGGATTGACCAGCCTGTCGTGTGGGATACAGCTGGTGCAAGATGGTCATGCTGGTGACCAGCCTGCCAAGCTTGACATTGTTGGTGTAAGATGGTCATGCTGGTTTGACCAACATAAGCTGGCACGGCCAGTAAAACCAGCAGTGTAGACCAGCAACACCAGCTAAAATGACCAGCTTGAGGTGGTACGACAAGCAAAACCAGCTGAATTACCATCGTTAGGTGGGTAAACCAGCTGAAGGTATGTTTTCGCAAGAGATTTGCTGGTCTAGCTGGTCAACCATCATAGGGTGGTCAAACAAGCTGGTCAACCAACAAACCACCTTTAGCTGGTCAGGCTGTTTTTTTCAGCAGGGATGTTCCCACATGCCTGGAAGTAGGCTATGATTTGAAATGTAGACTGTTGTCAAATTTGGCAAATAAAATACGGGAGAAACAATATGGTTCATGCTCTCTCATGCTGTTTCATTCGTGCCGATAAGGAGGGAGAATTAAACATTACGCACGATCTACTTTTGCATAAATAATTCCTGAATGGTTTTGGTCAGGGCTGATAATGCAACTGTATTTGACAAAGGACCGATATAGGCTATTTGCTAGTGACAAAATATGAGATTTCAGTGTGACACGATCTCTATGTAAATTACGTTTAATTAAAACGTGTTTCAACTGTTCTGGCTATCCCCGCTATTTGGATCTTACTGTATCTCACTCAATGAACATCTCAACACTAAATGAATGATGATCCGTAATTGTCATCAGATAGCCTAGTCATATAGGTAGACATTCAGTGTATTAATTAAATAATTAATTCGATTCCATCTTTGCAGAGGAAACGTTTTGTGTGAAGGGAATTAAAGGCCTGTCTCATATAGATGCCTGTCTCTGATACTAGCCGGTGCAGTTTGGCGATTTGGGAAAATAAAAGCCCGGGCTATTTATTTGGAGTTTTACGGTAATATTCACCTATTCCACCTATATAATATTCACCTATTCCACCTATATAATACCCACCTATATAAAATCTACCTATATAATATTCACCTATATAATATTCACCTACTGCATTCCTCAAGTCATTTGTTCATTCACTCATTCATTGACTCCCGCTCCAGTGAAATCGTTCCACGCTCACTCCAATTTAAAAGAGGGAGAAATAATCTACAAGACGAATTGTCACTTTAAATCCCAAAGAACTAAGAGCAACGGCAATTTCACTCATAGGACATTTATTTTAAAATATAATGCAACACCGATAGTGCAACATCAACGAATAAGCTTGGCAACGTCAATACACATAATATTAAAACTATAGGACCAGTGTGATTAATTGCCTAAAGAAAGTATAAGTATAAGTATACTCGTTTGATCCCGTGAGGGAAATTTGGTCTCTGCATTTATCCCAATCTGTGAATTAGTGAAACACAGTGAACACACAGTGAGGTGAAGCACACACTAATCCTGACGCAGTGAGCTGCCTGCAACAACAGCGGCGCTTGGGGAGCATTGAGGGGTTAGGTGCCTTGCTCAAGGGCACTTCAGCCGTGGATGTGGGCATGGGAGAGCACCAGTGTTCAACCACTTCCTCCACCCACATTTTTCCTACTGGTCGGGGATCGAACGGCAACCCTTTGGCTACAAGCCCGAAGCCCTAACCAGTAGGCCACGGCTGCCTCAAATATATACAGAATCTGAAGCTCTAACCAGTAGGCCACGGCTGCCCCAAATATATACAGAATCCGAAGCCCTAACCAGTAGGCCACGCTGCCCTAAATATATACAGAATACAGGCGTAGCATCGAGTTTTAGCCTACTTCAGCCTTACTTGATATGAAGCATATTCAAATTGCTCACGTTTTTCTTTGCTCTCCGTAGCACACTCATGTTTCCGCGAAATGTGTCTTCTTCAATTCCAAAATGAATCTTTACTCACTGGAACAGTGTCACCACATGGTTGTTCTTGCCCTACATTGTTAGTATCTAGTTGTTTTGTAGGAAGAGTAGGCTACGCTTGCAGGCCCTATGACTTTCAGTTTCCTTTCTAAAATATTTAGCGAACTCCATCCCCATCAATGAACTTGGATTGGAACAGAATGGCCGCTCCAGCCTCTAAATTAAAAAGCGCTCTGCGCTCCAACAAAATTACATCTGCTCCGCTCCACGCACTAGCTCTGGTTTCTACCTCCTGTATGCATGTATTCATTCACTAGCTCTGGTTTCTACCTATATGCATGTATTCATTCACTAGCTCTGGTTTCTACCTATATGCATGTATTCATTCACTAGCACTGGTTTCTACCTCCTATATGCATGTATTCATTCACTAGCTCTGGTTTCTACCTATATGCATGTATTCATTCACTAGCACTGGTTTCTACCTCCTGTATGCATCAATAGACCGGTTTCAGGTCCCTAACAACCGTAGTCAAGAACGAACTCGGAGGACAAGCACTAGTTGTTTACACTGACAGCGCATATAACAAGCTGGCTGAACTTGATATAAGATGAAGAATAAAAACATATTGCCGAAATATTTGGGTGTAGCCGAGTCTGGATTGTTTTCATCTAGAGGTGTAGCGGATTTACCTGAACTATGAAAATATGTACTATGTAACTATGAGTAGTACTAGTACTATGAAAAAGCAACGGATTTTACGGAAGGTAAACATGTGGCCAGTCACTGTAAAGTTAGGTTAGGCTTAAGCTAATGTTAGCGTTAGGGCTTTGACTGCACAAACAATTAGTTTAGATTTAGTGAGAACATTACCTACTCAAAGGGTACATAATGACAGGGGTGGACAATCATTTCCCCCTGAGGTCAGAGGATAATTACTTTGATAAAGTAGCCTATGCTGGCCACACATTGAACGATTGACTGAAATAACGTTACAATGCACAAAATGCATTGTGCTGGATGTTAACTGACAGGACAGGAGCCTATGACGGATTAGCTATAAGCTAGGCTACCTTATAGTAGGCCTACGCAATAACGTTACTTGCAAGCCCATGTCTTCTTTTCTAAAACAAACAACTCAAATGGAGTGTCAACTTTAACTTTAGGCTAGAAGCTACCCTGCATATTGTCATTTGCGTGAAATATATAACGTTAGCCTCCGTTCTCATGGATCATAAGTCTCTCATTAAAATGATATGCTGAGGAATATGATTAAAAAAACACTTTGTTAACGCCCCTACCCTATGTTATTTAGCCTACATGACTTGAGTTTTTCCTCTTGAGCATGAAGATAACATTTGTGGCATAACTTCGTAGCTTCATAATGCATGCTTCGTATCCAAATGTCTAGCACCTAGGCCTGCCTACTTTATTGGCGTTTTAAACATTTTTAGCTTTGAACGGACACATCACAAAAAAATGAAATGTCTCCTGTACCACACAGGGGAATTTCCGCCTGCTTTTCTCTGCCAAAAGTTAACAATTTTCAAGCTCCTTGCGTCTTTCTCTCAATGTATTGCTATACCACGGCTCTGGGTTTGCTTGTCCTCCGAGGTCGTCCTTAACGACGGTTGTTAGGGACCTGAAACCGGTCTATTCATTCTTTCATTCATTCTTCAGCCCATTTCTCTATTCCTAAGTTCATATTCATAAGTGTTTATCCATTCATCTCTCTATCGCTCTCCTCCATACACCCTCCCACCTGTCATCTCTTTTTCTCCATCTCTGTCTCACCCATCTGTTCATAAGAACATGTCTCACCCATCTGTTCATGGCCTTATCTGGGATCTACAGGCACCTCCATCCCATAATAACCATCCCCTCTATTACAGTGCCATGTTCTGACAGCCGAGAGGAAGTATGAGACTAATATCAAGAGTGAAACACACACACACACACCCATACACACACACACAAACACATACATACACACACCAAACCAGCTTCATAACACAAACATTACACATACACACACAAACGTGCATGCACGCACACACACACACGCACACACACACACACACACTATCGGTTGTGCAAGGCTAGGGGGCATCATTAGAGATTTATTAAAAGCAAGACCTTTTTTCATTACCGTGGCGATGCATTTCACTGAGACCACTTCCAGTGCTTTTCATGAAAAATTCAACTGCAGGTAAAATCAAAGCTTGGAACCGCAGGGAAAAGAACCTTGGGGCCGCGGGGTAGAACATTGGGGCCGCGGGGAAAAGAACCTTGGGGTCGCGGGCTAGAACCTCCCGTTCAGCACCACAGAACACAAAGATATTTCTTTTTTGGCTATGGAGAACATCTATGGAGAACATTTCGTCACAGCATGGGTGGGGCTGTACCGCCTCCTCACACCCCTCACACACACAAACACACACTTTCCTTGAGAAGGCCAAAAGCTTCCTACACACCCCCTTCAAACACACAAAAAAATTACACACACAAGCACAGCTCTCTCTGTCTCTCACACACACACACAAGACATACCCTAAATGCATTTGAAGGTGTATGGAGGGGCATTTGTTATCAGGATTATTAATTCTGGGTATGGATGAGGCCCTGAGGGTGTGTGTGTGTGTGTGGGGTGGGGGGGTGGTGATGGAGAAGGTGTGTGTGTGGGGGGGTGATGGAGAAGGTGTTTGTGTGTGTGTGTGTGTGTGTGTGGGGGGGGGGTGATGGAGAAGGTGTGTGTTTGTAGGGTGGGGGTTGGGGTGAAAATGGAGAAGGTGTGTGTGTGTGTGTGTGTGTGGGGGGGGGGGGGTTGGGGTGGTGATGGAGAAGGTGTGTGTGTGGGGGGGTTGGGGTGGAAATGGAGAAGGTGTGTGTGTGTGTGGGGGGGGTGATGAAGAAGGTGTGTGTTTGTAGGGTGGGGGTTGAGGTGGAAATGGAGAAGGTGTGTGTGTGTGTGTGGGGGGGGGGTGGTGATGGAGAAAGTGTGTGTGTGGGTGGGGTATGAGCAGACATCTCCACTTGTTAACTTCTCATCCTGAGCAATTAGCTCGTCTCGCCCTCCTCCCGTCCTACTCCTAAAACAAATATCTCATTTGCACTCGGGCAAATTCCAGGACGGGCCTCCAGGACCCAGCTGGCAAATAACATCCCGCCTGGTCCTTGGCTCGCTGCTGTAATGGGGCCCCTCTGTGGACAGCAGATTGATATTCCCCTCCAGACTCACACACACTGACAATCATTCTGACAGTGTCTGACAAACACACACACACACACACACACACATAAAACAGCTCACCAAAGTCAAACACACACACACACACAAATCAGCTCACCAAAGTCAAACACACACACACACACACACACACACACACACACACATAAATCAGCTCACCAAAGTCAAACACACACACACACACACAGTCACCAGACCAGCATTTAGCACACCCACTTATACAGAAAGAAAGACACACACACGGACACACACACGCACCACTCTGTGAGACACAGAGGAAGCAGATATGTTGGTATTGATCTATAGCCATGAGATGCCAGGATGTGGCTTAGAAATGCAGCACCCATGTCAGTGACACCAACGTGGACATGGTCACCTAGGTCTTCCTCTTTTTTAATTCACCCCTCTATCTCTCTCTCTCTCCCTCTATCTCTCTCTCTCTATTTCTCTATCTCTCACTGTTTTGCTTTTCTCCGGATCAAACCTTTTTCTTCTTTATCCTTTTTTCTTTCTCTATTTCCTTAATTTTCCTCTCCATCGTTCTCTCTCTCTCTCTCTCTCCTAAATGAGGGAATGAGCTCATCTGTCAGTGTACTTGAGATAGTGCTGTAAATGACTACATTGAGACGTCACACATCACCATGCGCTAACACGACACCAGAGCCCGTTTAAGGAGAGCCGGATCACTCCCTATTAACTCCATTGTACCTGCAATCTGCTGCAGTTCCGCTAGGGGCGATCACGAATAAGTGCAAAAACAATGGGGGTCTATGGAGCTAGACGGCTAAATGTGTCTCTTTAAGCTGGTTGTCCTTGAAAAATCGAAGATTGGATTGTGGTTTCTGCAAGATCAATATGGATTATAAGGTCAAAAGTTGAATGAACGAGTACTTACGTCCTTTTGATTTCTTACAGGTTGGGTCGTTGTTGCCCACAACTCACTAGCTTTCTGCTAATGAATGACGTCATTGACACATTTGAAAGGCTTTTTAGAACAAATAAGTGACTCAACAAATATAATACTCAGCGGTGTGTATTTTCTCTGCCCTCTCTTTCACATGCAACATTTAAATTTCTGGCCAAAAAATGATATCCCGAGAAAAGTGGATTTGAGGGGTACAGCTCCATAGCCCTCCATTCATTCTGCACTTATTCGTGAGCGCCCTCATGTGGAACCAGAATTGGAACTGCAACCAGTTCAGAAACCGGAAGCTTCCCGAGAGTGGCGGTTCTCCCCTTATTAGACATTCTCTGACGACACACTAGCACACATCACCATGCGCTAACATGAAACACTAGCACACATCGCCATGCGCTAACATGAAACACTAGCACACATCACCATGCGCTAACACGACACACTAGCACACATCACCATGCGCTAACACGACACACTAGCACACATCGCCATGCGCTAACACACTAGCACACATCACCATGCGCTAACATGAAACACTAGCACACATCACCATGCGCTAACACGACACACTAGCACACATCACCATGCGCTAACATGAAACGCTAGCACACATCACCATGTGCTAACACACTAGCACACATCACCATGCGCTAACATGACACACTAGCACACATCACCATGCGCTAACACGACACAATAGCACACTTCACCATGCACTAACATGAAACACTAACACACTAGCACACTTCACCATGCGCTAACACACTAGCACACATCGCCATGCGCTAACATGAAACACTAGCACACAGCCTGACCCACCACAAGCTGGAGCAGAATAAATTCAATTCAACCCAACCTATCAAAACACAGTTAAGGGTAATAGTGTTTTAATAAAATGCTAATTGAAAAATTCATGAAACTAAACTAAATCTAATTACATCAATAAAACTAATTACATCAATATCCAATGAGTCATTAGATTAAATCATTAGTCATGTGCAGAAATGTACAATTTTAAATAAGCAGAGTAATAGAGCATGACATAGCACATTAATGACAGACACGCTAGCCCAGCTCCTTAACCACTACACTACCACCGCCCTACAGGCTACTGCATGCTAGCCCAGCTCCTTAACCACTACACTACTACTGCATGCTAGCCCAGCTCCTTAACCACTACACTACTACTGCAGGCTAGCCCAGCTCCTTAACCACTACACTACCACCGCCCTACAGGCTACTGCATGCTAGCCCAGCTCCTTCTTAACCACTACACTACTACTGCAGGCTAGCCCAGCTCCTTAACCACTACACTACCACCGCCCTACAGGCTACTGCATGCTAGCCCAGCTCCTTCTTAACCACAACACTACTACTGCAGGCTAGCCCAGCTCCTTAACCACTACACTACCACCGCCCTACAGGCTACTGCATGCTAGCCCAGCTTCTTAGCCACTACACAACCACCACACTAGCCCAGCTCCTTAACCACTACACTACTGCACACTAGCCCAGCTCCTTAAACCACTACACTACCACCACCCCGATAGATGACAGGCAGAAGGCTCTCTCTCTCTCTCTTCTTTCAATTCAATTAAATTCTTTCTCTCTCTCTTCTTTCAATTCAATTAAATTCTCTCTCTCTCTCTCTCTCTCCTTCATGTGAATTCATTCAATAGCTGGATGTCAAATCAGGTGTAATCCTGAGTGGCTGGGAGTTTAAGAGAATGTCATTTAAGAGAATGATGTCATTTAAGAGAATGATGTCATTTTTGTTCATTTCTCCAGTTGCACTGTGACTCCGTCTCGCTGTGTTTGGTAACATAAACACACACACACACACACAGACACACACACACACACACACACAGACACACACACACAGACACACACTCACACAAACACACACACAGAGACACAGACACACACTCACACAAACACACACACAGACACACACTCACACATACACACACACACCCTTGCCATTGCTGCCATATCTCTGATCTTCTCTCCATCCAGTGGGGTGCATGGTGCTTACTATAATCTTCATGAGTGAAGGCTTTTCCCAACATTAACTTGCCTCTAATGTCCTCTCGACCAAAGTAATAACACACACACACACACACACACTTAGAGCAATTTGTCACAACAGATAAACGTGGGTGCTAAATGGGGATGTGTGCTGTCCATACCCCCGACACACACACTAACCCCCCCACCCCACACACACACTAACCCCCTCCACACACACACACACACTTAGAGCAATTTGTCACAACAGATAAACGTGGGTGCTAAATGGGGATG
This sequence comes from Alosa pseudoharengus, assembly GCF_046254945.1. Classification (NCBI taxonomy): domain Eukaryota; kingdom Metazoa; phylum Chordata; class Actinopteri; order Clupeiformes; family Clupeidae; genus Alosa; species Alosa pseudoharengus. The sequence goes on along the minus strand of NW_027468609.1, from coordinate 469,141 downwards.
TGCGCTGTCCATACCCTCCACACACACTAACCCCCCCACCCCTCCCCTCACACACACAGACTAACCCCCCCCACCCCTCCCCACACACACTAACCCCCCCCCCACACACACACACACTCACACACACTAACCCAGGCGCGTAGCAAGCGTGGGGGATGTGGGTGTTATAACGTACACACTTTTGCTGGAACACGATTCTATCCCCCACACTTTTTGTCAGATTAAAATGAAAGTAAAATATGGAAATAAACGCTCCCGTAAAGAGTTGGAACCGTATCTACCGCAAACACAGAGACACAAATGACAGTTTTTGTCACAATGTAGAAATGCAGGGAGACGAAGTGAAAGTGGAGGTGCGCGCACCAAGGCACTTGTTGTTTCTGCAGAAAGACCTTTGGCTACTGTTCTCAGAGCATTATGATTTCTCTGTCTATGATCTGCAGCTTTTCTCAAACTATGGGCCTCCTCAACAATTAACCTACTGGTCCACGTAGCCGCGAAATTAAGTTATGCCCGGTGCTTCACACGTCTGATCATTTGCAGCGAGATTAAATGTATGGAACCGCGGAATGGAAAAAAAAATAAACTAGGCTAAAAGTTTCCCGAATCAGAAATAGGCCTACTTTTTTAAATTTGGTGTCATCAAGACATAGCCCAGTCAGCACACATACGTCTCCAAGACACTTGGAAAATATCTGAACAGCTTAATTACATCGTGTTCCATTTAGAACGTCTTATTTGATCTGATCAAACGTCGGCGGCATTTCACTGTCAATGTGTGTCGTAGTGCTACATCTACTGGAGATCTTAATGTCTTGAATACGATTGCTTTCCATTTAAAACATCTTATTTTGATCTTACAAACGGCGGCGTCAAGACACATTTGAGTTCTACATCTGAGAACTAAGATTTCCAGCATGTAGAACTCAAATAGAACGCTTATGAGCGCTCATGCAATGTGTGCGTCCCTGCAGCAAGTGAAACTGGAGGTAAGGTGGACTAGAAGTAACAATAGTTTAAACTACGTAGCCTAGCTTCCTGTAACCATCAATGAAAAAAGCATAGAAACTGCAAATCATAATCTTTAAATTTACATGAATGAAGCTGGCTATATGCAATGCTATTTATTTATATTCCCTTTGCATATGTTAGGGTAGACTTCAAACGTTTTTGAATTTGAGCTTACAGTTCTGTCACTATTCTGTGTCCGTGATACCTCGAAATTAGGCTGCTGTCTGTTAGGCAATTTATTGTAGCCTGCTAACCCATATACAGAAAACATAATTTCTGAAATGATTTCTAGATTTATAACATGAGATATGTCTCCATGTAGGGTAGTGTCAAATAGTGATGGAAGTAGGCCTACATGTCACATGAGCCACACATATGAGGGGCGCTGCTTCTTCTGTCCCCCCCCAACTGCATTAAAATGGTGTGTTTAGCAATCAGAATTTCAAAAACATTTCGGGGGAGAAACTCCCGGACACCAATATAGTCCGCACCCCTCTCAGAAAATACTTACAACGTCCCTGTAGGGAGTTATTTATAATTTGGCCAGGTTGTTTCATTTTCTTATCCCACAACCCCCACACTTTTAAAAAGCTTGATACACCTCTGCACTAACCGCCCCCCCCTCCCCCAACCACACACACTATACTTAACTTTATCCCCTATAGACATCAGAGCCAGCTGAGGAGGCCTCTTGGCTGAATCCTGTATTTTTGCCCCATCATGGCCCTCATCATGAGGATGTCTAGACTAGTCAGGAAGATTAAGAAAGTATCACACACACACACAGGGTGTAGACTAGTCTAGGAAGATTAAGGCCACATGAAGTCTGACATCAGAGCAAACTCTTTACTTCGTCTGATTAGCGGAATTATTTTCACATGATGTGAAATCTTAATCGATTTGGTTTTACAGTCTTATTGAGCTGCCCGTTCGCCTTAAATCCTCTGATCGCGTAATGAGGGCATCTCCCACATCACAGGTGTGGCCGTCACAGAAAACTGAATGTTTGGTGTCTTTTTAGTTTGCATTAGAGATGAATGTTTGATATCTTTTTAGTTTGCATTAGAGATGAATGTTTGATATCTTTTTAATTTGCATTAGAGATGAATGTTCAACTGTTCAAAATGTAAAAGAGCCTACTGTTAGCTTTAGGGCAGCCATGGCCTACTGGTTAGCACTTCGGACTTGTAACCGGAGTGTTGCCGGTAACCGGAGTGTGTTTCACTAATTCACGGATTGGGATAAATGCAGAGACCAAATTTCCCTCACGGGATCAAAAGAGTATATATACTTATACTTAAAAAAACAGGCCTGTTGATTGCTTGATTTTTAATGATTTAAAAAAAAAAAGAAAAAACACCCCCCCCCCCCCCTGTGTTTTTGACAAATCGCACACACACACAAAACAAAGATACACAGTACACTAAGGTGAGGCAAAACAGACCAAATATAGGGTCATGGAAGCTTTCTCTTTCTTTCTCTCTCTCTCTCTCTCTATTCCTCTTTCTTTCAATCTCTCTCTCTCTCTATATATATATATATCTTCCCCCTTCACTTCCCCTTTTCCTCTGTGTTAAACCCACCCACACACCCACACACACACTCTCTCTCTCTCACACACACCCACATCCCCAGAAATCTCCACCCAGACACCCACAAACCCAGAAATCTCCACCAAAACAAAGAAAGCAATGCTGAGGACAGTGCATCTGAATCTGACATCAGATTGTCAAGCCCACTCAACATGACACGAATCAGGCTGCACAGGACAGGAAGAAAGAACGAAGACATAAAGAACAAAAGAATGAAAGTAAGAACAGACAATGAAAAAGGAAAAAGCTATGAAAGAACAAATGGAGTAAAAACTAGCTTAGTTATTATGCATCTTCACACAGCAGTATAGCCAACAGCCCACAAAACAGCTTCAGATGCAACAGTCCTCAACACACAACACAGCTTCAGATGCAACAGTCCTCAATACACAAAACAGTCCTCAATACACAAAACAGCTTCAGATGCAACAGTCCTCAATACACAAAACAGTCCTCAATACACAAAACAGCTTCAGATGCAACAGTCCTCAATACACAAAACAGCTTCAGATGCAACTGTCCTCAATACACAAAACAGTCCTCAATACACAAAACAGCTTCAGATGCAACAGTCCTCAACACACAAAACAGCTTCAGATGCAACAGTCCTCAATACACAAAACAGTCCTCAACACACAAAACAGCTTCAGATGCAACAGTCCTCAATACACAAAACAGCTTCAGATGCAACAGTCCTCAACACACAAAACAGCTTCAGATGCAACAGTCCTCAATACACAAAACAGCTTCAGATGCAACAGTCCTCAATACACAAAACAGTCCTCAACACACAAAACAGCTTCAGATGCAACAGTCCTCAATACACAAAACAGTCCTCAATACACAAAACAGCTTCAGATGCAACAGTCCTCAATACACAAAACAGCTTCAGATGCAACAGTCCTCAATACACAAAACAGTCCTCAATACACAAAACAGCTTCAGATGCAACAGTCCTCAATACACAAAACAGTCCTCAATACACAAAACAGCTTCAGATGCAACATTCCTCAATACACAAAACAGCTTCAGATGCAACAGTCCTCAACACACAAAACAGCTTTAGTGTGTGTGTGTGTGTGTGCACCGGTGCAAGTTAAACATTCTAGCTGACCTGAGCACAGCAGCGGAGTGGACTCACCCTTCCGGTAAAGCTGTCTTACACACACACACACACACTCACACACACACACACACTCACCCTTCCAGGAGAGCGGTCTGACAGATCAGATCGCTGCACTGATTCTCCTTAGAAAGCACGAGAGCCCTGGTCACTGCAGCCACACACGAGCGCGCGCACACACACACACACACACACACACACACGAGTGCACACGCACACACACAAACGCGCGCACACATACATCTCTCGCAGGCTCTGACCAACGGGTGCTGCCCTCCTGAGCAGTCACATGTTCATCTGAGTGTGTGTGTGTGTGTGTGTGTGTGTCAGCATTAATATCAGTATTTTAGAAGGCAGTCAAGACAGTCAATGTGTGTGCGTGTGTGTGTGGGCATGCTTGTGCGTATGGGTCAGTCGGAGTTAAAGGAGTGGCCAGTTTGCATTTCCTCTTTGTTACTAAGACAGAGAGGGAGGGAGGGAGATGGAAGGGGAGGAAGAGAGAGAGAGAGAGAGAGGGAGAGAGAGAGAGAGAGAGAAGAGAGAGAGAGAGGAAGAGAAAGAGGGAGAGGGAGAGGGAGGGAGAGAGAGGGAGAATGATGGTGAAGGAAAGAAAGAATGCGAGAGGATGAGACAGAAGAGCGAGAGAAAGAAAATCACTTTTAACAACACACTTTTAACAACACACTTAACAACACACTTAACAACACACTTTTAACAACACACTTTTAACAACACACTTAACAACACACTTAACAACACACTTTTAACAACACACTTAACAACACACTTAACAACACTTTTAACAACACACTTAACAACACACTTTTAACAACACACTTAACAACACACTTAACAACACACTTAACAACACACTTTTAACAACACACTTAACAACACACTTAACAACACACTTTTAACAACACACTTAACAACACACTTTTAACAACACACTTAACAACACACTTTTAACAACACACTTTTAACAACACACTTAACAACACACTTTTAGCAACACACTTAACAACACACTTTTAACAACACACTTAACAACACACTTAACAACACACTTTTAACAACACACTTAACAACACACTTTTAACAACACACTTTTAACAACACTTTTAACAACACACTTTTAACAACACACTTAACAACACACTTTTAACAACACACTTAACAACACACTTAACAACACACTTAACAACACACTTTTAACAACACACTTAACAACACACTTTTAACAACACACTTAACAACACACTTTTAACAACACACTTTTAACAACACACTTAACAACACACTTAACAACATACTTTTAACAACACACTTAACAACACACTTTTAACAACACACTTAACAACACACTTAACAACACACTTAACAACAGACTTTTAACAACACAGTTTTAACAACACACTTAACAACACAGTTTTAACAACACACTTAACAACACACTTTTAACAACACACTTAACAACACACTTTTAACAACACACATTTTAAACCATGAAGTGACCAATGACACCCCAACATGGCTGGAGAATACAGGTCAATACACCACCATCATCCAGCACAATCAGAGAGGAGAAGAGAGGAGAGGAGAAGAGAAGAGAGGAGAAGAGAAGAGAGGAGAGGAGAAGAGAGGAGATGAGAAGAGAGGAAATGAGAGAAGATAGAGAAGAAGAGAGGAGAGGGGAGAAGAGAAGAGAGGAGAAGAGAGGAGAGGAGAGAAGAAGAGCAGAGAAGAGAGGAGAAGAGAGAGGAAAGGGAGAAGAGAGGAGAGGAGTAGAGAGGAGAATGTCTGTGCGCACACATGAGTGTTTGTGTGCATGTGTGTGTTCGTGTGTGTGTGTGTGTGCATGAGTGTGTGTTTGTGTGCATGTGTGTGTGTTTGTGTGTGTGTGTGTGTGTGTGCATCATTAGATGGTGAGCCCTCAGCTTCACCCAGCAGAGTAGACATTATGGCGTGTGTGTGTGTGTGTGTGTGTGTGTGTAGAGTAGACATTATGGCGCTTTGTGCTGCTTTCCACCCCGGAGGATACACACCCATTAGCATCCATCACTCTCTCTCTCTCTGTTTCTGTTTTTCTCTCCCTCTCTCATTCCTGTCATCCCTCTCTCCCTCTCTCCCCCCCGCCTCTCTCTGTCCCCTATGATCGGCCTCATTCACTTTAATCCTACATTGAAAGCTTCACTGTCACCAGAATGTGAAAGTATGTGAAGATGTATTACTAGAGTTAACAACAACGACAACAACAACAATAACAATAATAATAAACCACAACAACAACACTAAAAATAATAATAATAATAATAATAAAAATAATAAACAACAAAACTAATAATAATAATAACTAGATGTACCGCCGAGCGGTACAAAATATGACCGCCCAGTCCAGCACATTTTTTCCACAAAAATAAATCACGCTGAAAGGCCTATATGATTCTAACTGTCTCACTAAATTGCATTATCCACACTCAATTCTCACTGGTATCTGCTAGACAACAAGTACCAAAACATGATTAGTTCATAGATTTCACATGTAAAATTCATTTTATACAACCCCACCCCCATCTTGCCTGTTCATAATTCTGAGAAATTCTTGAATTGTGTGCATGTGTGCGTGTACATGTTTATGTTTATGTGTGTGTGTGTGTGTGTGCGTGCTTGTGTGTTTACCTGCGTATGTGTGTTTGTGCATGTGCATGCATGCGTACATATGTCTACTGTGTGAGTATGTGTCATACGTATGATTACTGTGAATGTATGTGTGTGCATGTGTATCTGTTTATGCACATGTGTGGACATGAAATGGGTTAACATGACCCCTGGAGGCAAACATACGGAAAAAATTGGTCATCCTAGGCCCTACGGTTCTCAAGATATTCACAGAAAACTGTGTCTGCCCTACCCTCCTTTCGGGGGGTCCAGTACAGCGGGGGGGCTAAAGATCAAAACGAAAAATGATGGTTCCATGCTATACATGTAGGGTTACATGCCCACCAAGTTTCGTGTACCCCGGTCTTTCAGTGTCCCGGGAATCCTTGTTGGTGTACGGTCACTAAATGTACACAAATTATGTTATTGTAAGGCCCCCCATAAATGAAAGTTCACAAAACTTGGCATGCATTTGGAGGGTGTCATAATGATCCTACACTTTCAATTTCGTGCAGTTTTGACCATGTCAGCCAGAGATATTGTGATGAAAACACCTCATTTTTTGCTTTTACATTTTTAACTAGGTGGCGCTATACATGAAATAAGTGGTAATGGGATGGGTTGACATGCCCCCTTAAGACCAACATACAAAAAAAAAGGGGGACCTCCTAGGCCCTACGGTTCTCGAGATATTCACAGAAAACTGTCTCCGGCCACCTACAGGCCAGTTGGTGTATAATAACATAAATTAATTTATTGTGTGGCCCCCCATGAACGGAATTCCACGAAACTTGGCGTGCATTCAAAGGGTGTCATAATGATCCTACACTTCCAATTTCGTGCAGTTTTGACTATGTTAGGTCACAGATACCTGCGATTACAACACCTCATTTTTACTTTTTTGTGTTTAACTAGGTGGCGCTATACATGAAATGAGTGGTTATGGAATGGGTTGACATGGCCCCTTGAGATCAACATACCAAAAAAAAAAAGGTCCTCCTAAACCCTACGGTTCTCGAGATATTCACAGAAAACTGTGTCTGCCCTACCCTCCTTTCGGGGGGTCCAGTCCAGCGGGGGGGCTACAGATCAAAACGAAAAACAATGGTTCCATGCTATCCATGTGGGGTTACATGCCCACCAAGTTTCGTCTACCACGGTCTTTCAGTGTCCCGGGAATCCTTGACGGAAATTTGGACATGCGAAAAAAAATAAAATAAATAAATAATAAAAAAAAAATTCTGACTAAACCTAATAATTTAACACTTTCCCTCCCTATCGCTCTCAAATTCAAATTCAAGTTCAAATTCAAAAATTCAAATTCAAAGGAGCTTTACAGTTTTTTACAACTGTTTACACACGTTTTCAAAACTCTGTCTATTTTTCAAAACTCCACACACAAAACCAACAATTGCTCACACAAAATGCAAAATGCCTCAAATCTCCAGCAAAATGACACACAACATTCAAAATGTCATAAACACATCTTTAAATCAAACATTTACCTCACATTACAAACACTTTTGTCATAATATGACATTTTGGATACATCATGTACACACTGTTGCTCAAAAACTAAAGCTCTTCTGTCTTTCATAGGCTTTCTGTATTTCCATACAAGAATGAAAGTTACGGTATCTACAGAGAGAAGTTGAAATACACAGTAAAAATGCAAGCAATATTGAAACCAAAAAATAGTGATTTTTCCCAAATAATTTGCTTTTGTGAATACAGTATGAATACAGCCAACAAGAACAAAGCAAAGCAAAATACAATGACCACCAGATGTACTGTACATGGAGTTCTGAAAAAGCTGATTTTGCCTATGGAAATGACTGACTATTATCAAATTACCTTGCTTTTTCCGAAGAAAAGTGTGTGTGTGTTTATGTGTGTGTGTGTGTGTGTGTGTGTGTGTGTCTGTGTGTGTTTGTCTGTATGTCTGTGTGTGTGTGTGTGTGTGTGTGTGTGTGTGTGTGGGGGGGGGGGGGTTCGTGTATGTATTCATAGGTCTATAGAAAAATGTATTGAGCTAATGGTACATAACTTGGGTAGACACAAAAATATAGTAAAAAAGACTGGAAGTTTTACTGTACATAAAGTCGACTTTTTGTAGAACATTCTTTTCAAAGTATCTGCATTGGTTCTGAAATCCTCTAGGGCCAGATTGAAAGGGTCCATACCTACATATAGAGTATCTATTCATAGGCCTATACTAAGGCAATGACTGGATGGTGTTCCGTAAAGTAATGAGTGTGTACACATGTGAGGAGAGAGAGTGAAGCACTGGTGATTTAGTGTGGCATTTTGATGGGTTGTGTTTGAAAAATGAAATTAAGTTACTTCCTGTTAGATTATTGTTTTAAGTAGAAAATTGTGTGTGGTGTTCAATTCAATTCAAAGTCAATTGAAAACTGAGTCAAACATTGAGAATTAGTGTATGATTTTGCAGATTTGGTGTGGGGTTATGATGTTTGGAAGACATGTTTAGAATTTGTGTGACAAGCAAAGATTTAGTGTGTAAGCATTTGAAAAAAACGGTATTAGCACAATGTTCTAGAGAATTGCCATTTGGGTCAAATCCATCCAATGGAGAGGGGAGGAGAGGACACACACAAATACAACAGCATCATGATAGTTGTACAATTCTGAACTATGACCATGGAGAAGAGTGTGTGTGTGTCTGCATGTTTGTGTGTGTGTGTGTGTGTCTGCATGTTTGTGTGTGTGTGTGTGTGTGTGTCTGCATGTTTGTGT
>NW_027468609.1:452500-455000 GCF_046254945.1 Alosa pseudoharengus | reverse complement strand
CGCCGATTCAAACAACCGCTCTTCGTTTGCCATAGCCACCTTCCTTGTTGTTCACCGTCGCAGGATGTCGTTATCCTGTTAAGCCCGCCTTAAGACTCTCTAACGAAATAGAGCGCTGTGATTGGCCGTCATCCACGGTGTTAAGCCAATAGAAATTCCTATGGTTCGATACTAGACGTACAAGCTGAGCAAATTAATTTGCCGCCGCTAGGGTGCGTCTAGATTTCTAGGCTAATAATAAACCTCACTAAGCAACAAATATGAATACCACTCTAAACACACCTGCGCCAATAAGCGCTCCCACGTCTGGGCGTGAAAGATGCCCAATACCCCCGCTTGCCCCCCTGTACCCAGAAAGCAACTGAAGCACCGAGAACAGGCAAGTACATACACACAATCATACATACATTCGGACAAAGCATTTCTATTTCCCAGCTAGTAAGCATTGATGTTATAATGTACGCTTTTAGAGAATGCTTACATTACCGATAAACAGATTCGTATCGCGTATCGCGGCTTTGATTCCCTGTATGCTTTCCAGTGTTAACTTAACCCCAGTCTTGACACACCTCAGGTCTGCACCATCCACAATACCCTCACAATAAATACCCTGTGTGTGTGTGTGTGTGTGAGCATCAGGGTTTCCGTTGTCTGGTAATAAAAAAAAAATGAAATGTCCGACAAAATTAAATCTCTCCAGTCAAATTGTCCGATTGAAATTGGCTAATAATCCCGTCCCCTAACGCAATCTGAATTTGAGAATAAGCCTTAATACGTAAGCCTATATTATACGTCCTCTGTCTATGTTTTTAAATGAACAGGCTCTACCGTTTGAAAAGTAAGCTATTAAACAACACGCATAGCTATATGCTGCATTTCAAATAGGAAGCGCACGCTTAAATCGTCCATGTTAAACAACGAACAAATGAGTGAGGGGGTTCAAACATGGCCAGGCCCAGGCAGACTAGTCTTAAAAGTTTTTTCAGAGACCAGACGCGATGGATGATGATAAATTGGTAACGTCTGGAGCCTCAGATGTCCGGTCAACTCCACCACCACCAGATAAAAAGCAGATGTGTCGGGCGTATGATATCTGTCGGAATCAGTGACATTGGAAGTGGAGTTGCGGGGGATGCGGCCGCTCCAAGACACTGTCATTCTCCGTGTAGCCTACACTGGACATGCAAAGTGTTCTTTACCCAAAGCATACAGTAGGCCTATGTGTTCTCTGTCTATGATCTGCAGGGTTAGGGCCTCCTCAACGAGGAGATTACTGGTCCGCGGATAATTTCTGGCACAATTAAACGGTATCATTGAACCGCGGCCGAAAGAAAAAGAAACTAAACATTTCCCAGAATAGGAAACATTTCTTAATTTATTGTTATCAAATAAAGAGGCATAGTATTAGGGGGTAGTGGTGTGAGCGCTCATTCTTGTATTTGCGCATCTGTGTAAGTTAAACAGTCACCACTGGAGATGTGGAGAACGTGGGTAGCAGCAACAAACAACGTAGCCTTTTTAAAACAAGCGGAACGAAGCGGACTCTTGCTGTCCATGAAAAGATACTGGCTAAATCTTGTTAGGCATGTTTAAGTTAGGCTAATGAACATGTTGCATTCTAGCTTGATTATGTCATTCTTTGAGTAGCCTGTCTCCAGTTTTCCTCAATTTGACTAATTAAGAAGCGATAATATATTTGACCGGCATATCATAAAAATGTCCGGAAAACGAAACCTCTGTTACAGTAACGTAACTACTTTTTCGGGTAAAAAGTAGTGTAACGAGTTACTACAGAAAATTTGGTAACGTAACGTAGTTCCTTTTTCAATTAGGCGCAACGTTACTTTTCCCAGGGACAGATTTGCCAGCAACACCTTCTCAGCTGCACGCTTGCACAATTGTCACAAGCTCCACTCCGTAGGCTACGTGACAAGAGGCTGGTAGCAGCATAGACACAGAGTGGTAGATAGACAGAAGAAATCATGGCAAGCGCAAGCGGGAAGCAGGCAACGGTAACTTTTGATGGTTGGAGGTACTCACACTACTTCAAACTCGTTGAATGTAAGGAGAGAAATCTGAGTGTAAGGTGTACACTGTGTCCTGGCGAGAAACTATTGTCCACAGCCATTAATTCAACTGCCAACCTCATCAAACACTTGAGAGCAAAACATGCTAGCATGAAGCTTGTAGCTCAAGATCCTCGGGGAAATTATGGTGATATGTCGAGTCCAAGCCCAAATAAGCAGCTAAAACTTCATTTTCACAACCAGGTAACCAAACAAGAGTTGGACAAACTCGTTGCTTCGTTGATCGTCGAAGAAATGTTGCCCATCAATACTGTGGAATCTCCCACTTTCAGAAAGATACTAAGCAAGATACCTATAGCAGGAGACAGGCACCCATGGTCAGATCGTAAAACTTTCACGGGCTATTTGGATGAATGTTATCTAAAAATGGAGAATGAATTAAAGAAAGCTTTCGAGAGTTTGGAGTATGTGTC
>NW_027468609.1:440000-447500 GCF_046254945.1 Alosa pseudoharengus | reverse complement strand
TGCAATGACTAGGGATCTTGCAGGGTCACTATTTACAAGACTACAACTAGATTCCTTTAAATTATTACCCATCCTGCAATAGATAAACAGGAACTGAAATGATAGCCTACTAAACTCAAAGTCGTATTTTCATGTTTCTGCAGCATTGTTTCATGCGTGACATCCCTAACAGATATAGAGTTGTTTTGTCACGTGGAAGAGCCGACTAAATATGTATAAGAAATGACAAATATTGTAAGAATAACAAATAATCATATAGGCTACAGTTGTCACCTACTTTGCCCCTTCCTGTTTGTTGTTGGAGAGAGGTCACTATTGGTTTTTATAGTTCACGTCACTATTTGCATGAGCCACGACTAGAAAGACTTGCGATAATATCAAACATGTTTGATATTGTCATAACGGCAAAACTAGAAAAGGACTGACTCCGACTGACTTAAAACCGCTAAGATTGGCACCTTACACTTAACGATCTAGTTGACGGGAGCGTGCCACGATTCCAGTACAACTCCCATGATTTCTGTCCGACTTTGGAAATTTAGTCGCCAACTGTGAAAACAAACCAAAATCGTACAATGTAAGGCCACCATTACTTGCAAATATCCTTTTGAGTACCTCAGACTCACTACTAAACTTGAAAACTTGTTGGATCTCTAAGCTGAAGGGCACCAGAGGAATAAAACTTGTTGTATCTCTATGCTGAAGGGCATCAGAGGAGTACTAATTTCTCACCCATGCAGCACTTTAGGTGAAACTCGTTTGTAGATATTTACACACACTTTGACATGCCAGTTCATTAATTCATTAATTCAAATGAGAATACATAAGTCAGCATTAATCACTTGAACATGAGAATACATGAGTCAGCATTAATCACTTGAACAAAATGATGACCGTACTGACCATACTGACCATTCTGAGAACTTCTACAAGCAAGTTCACAAGTGCAATATGTACTATATCTAGTATACAACAGATCAGTTTCAACAGACACACACACACACACACACACACACACACACACACACACACACACACACACACACACACACATTCAGATCTGTTGCCATAGCAATTTCAACACACACACATACAGAATATATCATGGAATTAACATGGATCACAGCTCATTGCTCTGAAATTGCATAATTGCAAAATGCATAAAAACGCTAGAGCACCCAGAGCTATAGAGCTATAGAGCACCCAGAGCTATAGAGCACCCAGAGCTATAGAGCTATAGAGCACCCAGAGCTATAGAGCACCCAGAGCTAGAGCACCCAGAGCTATAGAGCACCCAGAGCTATAGAGCACCCAGAGCTAGAGCACCCAGAGCTATAGAGCACCCATATGTATAGAGCACCCAGAGCTATAGAGCACCCAGAGCTAGAGCACCCATATGTATAGAGCACCCAGAGCTATAGAGCTATAGAGCACCCAGAGGTATAGAGCTATAGAGCTATAGAGCACCCAGAGGTATAGAGCACCCAGAGGTATAGAGCTATAGAGCACCCAGAGGTATAGAGCTATAGAGCTATAGAGCACCCAGAGGTATAGAGCACCCAGAGCTATAGAGCTATAGAGCACCCAGAGCTATAGAGCACCCAGAGCTAGAGCACCCAGAGCTATAGAGCACCCAGAGCTAGAGCACCCAGAGCTATAGAGCTATAGAGCTATAGAGCACCCAGAGGTATAGAGCTATAGAGCACCCAGAGCTATAGAGCACCCAGAGCTAGAGCACCCAGAGCTATAGAGCACCCAGAGCTATAGAGCACCCAGAGCTATAGAGCACCCAGAGCTATAGAGCTATAGAGCACCCAGAGGTATAGAGCTATAGAGCTATAGAGCACCCAGAGCTATAGAGCTATAGAGCACCCAGAGGTATAGAGCTATAGAGCTATAGAGCACCCAGAGGTATAGAGCACCCAGAGCTATAGAGCACCCAGAGCTATAGAGCACTTAGAGCTATAGAGTACCCAGAGCTATAGAGCTATAGAGCACCCAGAACTATAGAGCTATAGAGCACCCATAGGTATAGAGCTATAGAGCACCCAGAGCTATAGAGCACCCAGAGCTATAGAGCACCCAGAGGTATAGAGCGTAGAGTGTAGGCTAATGATGATAGACAAACGTCCTTCGGTCAAAACATAGAGCATGTTAACATACTTCTATCAGCCAAATATCTTCCTGCTATGTCATTGTATCACGGAGTTACAGGCGATAAACGAGTTTTGATGCGCAAAAGTAAACTTCATTAGAGGTTATTTTTTTATTGTTAGCCTAATGAGTATTTTTCATTTAAAGGTTCGACTTCATGCTTATTCAGTAGACCATTTAGTTTTCCACAATCCCAGACTTTCATATCGCATGCTTGTTTACATGGAAAACAAAACAAACTAGGCCTAGTGAGGCTATGTCTGTGTCGGGACGATTGAAACAAGCTTTAATCGTCCCGACCAGGCTGTAACTACATGTATTTTAATTAAATGCACAAATATCTGTGTTTAAACAATCATTTATGGAGGTGAGACATGGAAAAACAGTTTTAGGAAGATGAAAATGCATTTGGGCCCACCGGGTAGGGGGTCGAGTTTTCCCATGTTATCCACGGAGATTGACGGCCGGTGGGTCGTTAAGCCTACTTTTTTGGATGTGCCGTGGCCTAACCCACGTAAAAACCTAGTGAAACGACATTTCCAACAATATAAACATGATATAAATGGGAAAGCTTACCGTTCTAGCTATAAACATCGCAGAATCATCCACAGGGCATGATATTTCAAAAAACGCTTCATAGGCTACACGCTTCACGATGATGGCAATGAGTTATCAGACATGCACGAAGAGGCTATAGCCCTGCAACAATCTATCTAAAAAAAAAAGTAGGCCTACCATTCATGATATGTAGTAAAAAATCTTAAGTTGTGGGACGTTTTATATTATTGTAGTCTTAGGCCTATGTTAATTCATCCCCTTATTCAACTGTCCCGAGTAGGGAGGAATGAAACGCACGTCCCACTTTTGCTGTAGGCCTAATAATTCCTGAATGGTTTTGTTAAAAGCTGGAAATGCATTTGTATTTGACAGAGGACAGATATAGGTTATAGTGACCAAATATTAGCTTTCAGTGTGGTACGATCGGTTTGTAGGCTAAATTACGTTTAGACCTAATTAAAAAGTCTTTCAACTGCTCCCCTGCCTATCAATATGCTGTGGCTGGATGGGTCAAAAACGTGAAAGTGCGGCACCTGGCCACCAAGGATTTATATTTAATCATGGGAAATGTAAGTATTATGTAAAAACAATTCAAATGTATGATTTTGGTGGTAGTTTACTCTTACTACATGTAGTGAGTTCTAAGCTAGCAAGCTAGCCTACCACTCATTTTAGTGTCATTTCGCTCACAGCTAGCTGTCATTAATCTGGATAATGTCCTTTAATGTCAGGTGTGTTTATACGTATTTTATACACTCCATGCTTTATACTCATTGAAAGAACATGAAGGGAAGGGAAACGAGGCGATTGTGACTTTATGGGAACAGTTTGTGGTGGGTTATCAGCTGTTAGCTGTCAGACGGTCAGCTGTTGTGTGACCACTGGGGGCGGCTGAGCTGCCCGAATCGGTCGTAAAGATGGCGGCGTAAAGCTACAGTGACATCATGAGACACAAACGAATAGAGCTATAGAGCACTCAGAGGTATAGAGCACCCCACGCATAAGATTCTAGAATACAGTGGAACAAGAAGTGCAGCCAAAACTCTGCTAAATCATGAGTCCTGACGCAAGCACATTACATTCTTTCTGTCTTTCTTCCTGTCTTTGTCTTAACCTCTCTCCCTCTCTCTTTAGTTAGATGACCCCCCCCACACACACACAAACAAACACACCCCCATACACACGTGTGTCATTTCTTTTTAACTGATCTGTGGTCAAGCAAGGCTGCATGACAGATCAGCCATTGACTACTATTAGCTGCCTCTATGCAGAAATACACATGCAAACCCTCTCTCTCTCTCTCACACACACACTCAGAAAGACCAAAAAGACAGACACACACACACACACACACACACTAAACTCATACTGTATCTGTCATTACACTGGCAGGTCTTCCACATAGAAAAAAGGTGCATGCAGTCCCAACTGTGCTTCACTGTCAGTGTGTGTCTGTCTCAGAAACAGAAATGAAACCTCAAAGAAGCATGCAGTGTCTACATACAGCAAGCTGCACAAGGCTATGAGTAAGTGAGCGTGAGTGAGTGAGTTAATGAGTGAGTTAATGAGTGAGTTAATGAGTAAGTGAGCGTGAGTGAGTGAGTTAATGAGTGAGTGAGTGAGTTAATGAGTAAGTGAGTGAGTGAGTGAGTTAATGAGTGAGTGAGTGAGTGAGTGAGTTAATGAGTGAGTGAGTGAGTTAATGAGTGAGTGAGTGAGTGAGTGAGTTAATGAGTGAGTGAGTGAGTGAGTGAGTGAGTGTGAGTGAGTGAGTGAGTGAGTAAGTGAGTGTGAGTGAGTGAGTTAATGAGTGAGTGAGTGATTCCATTATAAAGCCTCATTCCATTATAAAGCCCTGAAACACCAAGAGTTGAGCAAAGATAACTCCCCTACCAACCTGGTCTTCAGTCACCCTGCTCAAGAGACATCCAACACTTTAAAGGCCAAATACCAGGCCACATCCACACAAAATGTTTGGATTAACCAAACCCCCCAAAACCTAAAAGACATTTATGACGAATATTGACAATCTAAAACACAATCCCAAAGCAAAATGCAATGCTATCTGACCTTAAACAGGAAATATACACTTGCACATTACCTAACAAAAATAAAAGAGACAAATTTGAGATGCACACTAACGAAATACAGACTCGGTGAACAGCGTTTAGCCATAGAAACAGGAAGACAAAAAAAGACATGGCTTCCAAAAGACGAGCGTCTATACCAGCAGTGCAGAGATGATGTTGTTGAAACTGAATTACACTATTTAACTGAATGCCCAAAATTTGAATCAATTCGCAATAAATACTTCCCAAAAATGAAAGAAAAAATCCCTTATTTCTATGACCTACCAAACCCGAACAAAATACTATACCTTTTGGGAGAAGACACAGACAGCTGAATTACTGCTGCCCAATATGTCCTTGCCTGTAACCAGCTGAGAGACACTGAGTGATTTTTGTATGCATGTACATGTGACACACACAGACACACACACACACACACGCACCCCTCTCTCACAGCAACAGCCACATACACTAACTCAACACAGTCCCCTCATGTATATACAGTGGGCAGTGCTTCGACTTGGCCAGCTTCACTCGCGGTCCGCGCATGGGATCACGCGGTATCACGCGACTTTAATTTGTATTTTCCCAGTGAGACGCTGCAACAACCCAAACAACCGGTAGATGGCTCAAGTGAGCAGGGTGTCTCGTAAAAAGAAATGGAGCCTGGAAAACCCTACACAGACTTCACTACAGACTTTAGCAGACTGGATTAGAAATAATTCAATAGCCAGAAATATGCCTGCCCTGCCCTAATAAAGAAATATTTGGTTAACTGCGAGTGAATCCCGTTTGCAGCCGTAGAAGAAACGCAGGACAAATTAAACATTCTGGTTTTTCTCAGAGTGCAACGATGATAGACAGACATCATTTGGACAAAATATAGAGCATATTAACCTCCGTTGCTCAGCCAAATGCCTTCCTGTTACGTCCTGTTATCACGGAGTTACAGGCGATAAACGATTTTTGATGGTCACAAGTTTACTTCATTAGCGGTTTATTTTTTTGATTATTAAAGAGTGTTTTTCATTTAAAGGTTTGACTTCGTGCTTATTCAGTAGAGCATTTAGTGCTCTTCCCAATCCCAGACGTTCACATTGCATGTTTGTTTGTAATGGATGCAACCGCGAGATAGGCTACGCGTTTGACTGCAATGAGTTGTTAACGGACATGAACATATAGCCCAGCAGCAATCTAAGGACTGTTCGTTATTTATTGAAGGGGCCACCGGAGGAATTTTGAGTGCTTCAGTCAAAAGTTGCATGACCCTCCCTTGCCTGTTAGAAATTGTTCAATGACCCTCCGAAAGAATTGTTAAAAAAGACATGACCCTCCCCTTGCCAATTGTCGCATGTCTTCCGCCCGCGCTGCTTTGGGCCACACACACTGTGATAACGTTCTTAAATCAATCTTTCGTGAGCTTGCATGCTACCAGTCCTTCCTTTTCAAATGTGTTGCGCCTGTTTGCACAATTTCCCAAATAATCATATGTGATTAATAATATCACAAATAATCCCTGTGCATGGGGACCGAAACAATGCATGCCAACTTTTTCCGTGTTTATCACGCATGGGGACATGATGAAGTAGGCTATCCAACTGTCGTGTGTTAAATTATTTTGATTACGAGCCAGTGGTTTTCAAACATGCGTGACTCGGACATCTAACTAAATGCAACAGGATATCGTCCTCGCATTCGCAAAATGAGGACCAGTGTTCTGTCAAATTGCAAATAGCTATTCGTTTTAACGAATTTTTATGATAGTATGCTTTTTGTATAGGCTACTATCTTAATCTTGGAATATCGGGAGGGAAGTGGCGCGTCTGCAGTCAGCCAAATATGAATGTAATTCTGCGGCATAAAGCAGATGTATTTGTTTATTGTACAGAAAAATAAAAATGCAGTCAAGCAGTCAATTGACTACATTGCAGTCAAGAAGTAGGGCAAATTAAGACACTGTTTTGATTTGCGTAGTTGCATTGCCCCCAACACTGACAATAACATAGCAGATTTCGATTTTCGCAACCACCGTGTAGTCAAGCCTTAAGCCATACCCAAGTAGCCTTAATCGAGGTAATGTTTAATTATGCATGATTTATTTTGTTATGGAATTCGTAGGCTGGGATTCCTCTCGGTAACAATTCTCCATGTACCCCTATCCCTTGTATAATTGCTTAGATCCTGATACTGTACTTTTATGTAACAATTGCTTTGGCAATACAAGTGTCATATTTGTCATGCCAATAAAGCACCATTTGAATTTGAATTTGAGTGAGTTAATGAGTGACTGAGTGAGTGAGTGAGTGAGTGAGTGAGTAAGTGAGTGTGAGTGAGTGATGTCCACTTCTTCCCCACACTACACACACACGGCACACTTAGCTTAGACAATGTTGAAAATAGAGCCGTGTCTGGTGTCAGAAATCCAGCCCTGGGCTCTGTGTAAGCATACTTGAGAATCCAGCCCTGGGCTCTGTGTAAGCATACTTGAGAATCCAGCCCTGGGCTCTGTGTAAGCATACTTGAGAATGTCCATAATTGACAACTTCACCTTACGGCTCCATAGAAATGCATTGGGAGCCGTGATTCCCCCCCCCCCGGTTTTATGGGATTGTATAGTGATGTAGGTTGAAACAGGACGGCCAAACAACATGTGTGGGATTAATGCGACACAAATACATAGAATAATGGCTTTCAATCTTGATTATGCTTTTTTGTAATT
>NW_027468609.1:430000-435000 GCF_046254945.1 Alosa pseudoharengus | reverse complement strand
CTGTCTATCTCTCCATCTCTCTCCCTCCCCGAAACCATCTCTCTCTGTCTATCTCTCTCTCCCTCCCTCTTTCTCTGTCTGTCTGTCTGTCTGTCTGCCACTCAGCTCCCATAACAACCTACACACACCCATAACAACCTACACACACCCAAAACAACCTACACACACCCAAAACAACCTACACACACCCATAACAACCTACACACACCCATAACAACCTACACACAACCATAACAACCTACACACACCCAAAACAACCTACACACAACCATAACAACCTACACACACCCATAACAACCTACACACACCCAAAACAACCTACACACACCCAAAACAACCTACACACACCCATAACAACCTAACACCCAGATTCCATCAACATCAATACGCTGAATCTGCCTGCAAGTGACACATAAGGCAACATTTTGAGTAATGTCACTGAGCAGTTGTTAACATGTAGAGCAGCGGTCCCCAACCACCGGGCCGCAGCACATTTCTAACCGGGCCGTAGCCTACGACATGAGTCTAAAAAAAAAATGCATGCAAACTAAACTAAATTTAATTCGCAATAATGTCACGTTTTTACATGGCATAGGCCTATATGCAGTTGTTTGATTGCACGCATGTTTGCATTATGCAAGGTCTATTTTCTTACGTCTGTCTGCCCGCCTGCGCAGCCTCAGGTCAGCTCACTTCACTTGATTAGTTCTTGGCGAACGGTAGTGTCACACGAAGTTAGCTAAACTGCTAGAATGAACAACAAAAAACAAGCATCTTTAGCAGGTCACTGGCCAGGGTGTTTGAGCTGCAGAGATTTCTTACAGAAAAAAGTCACCGTTAGCTGCACATTTTAGTGATGAGGATTACCTGTGTGACATATTCGGGTTGCTTAATGACCTCAACCTGTCACTCCAGGGGAGAATGATGACTGTCTTTAAACTGGCAGATAAAGTCGCTGCATTTAAAGCCAAGCTTGATTTGTGGGGACGACGAGTGGACCGGGGTGTATTTGATATGTTCCAAACAGTATGGGGATTTTGGCAAACCAATGAGTGGGTCCGCAACCCATTTGTCAATATCCCGAATAGTCCTAACTTGTCAGCGCAGGAGGAAGAGCAGTTGATCAAAATTGCAAATGACGGTGGTCTTAAGAGTGTGTATAAGGAAACCTCTCTGGCGGGTTTTTGGATCAAAACCAAAGCAGAATATCCCGAGATAGCCGTAAAAGCGCTGAAAACGTTTCCCACCACGTATCTATGCGAGGCCGGGTTTTCGGCAATGACTGCAACTAAGACCAAATTGCGCATTCGACTGGACATTTCAAACACACTGAGGGTGTCACTGTCTTCTATCACCCCAGATGGAAGCTTCTTGTTGCAGGGAAACAAGCAGGGCTCCCACTGATTATATTCATAATGCACGTTTAGTCCCCATCTTTTTCCCGCTGTTGTTGCAGGTAGTGTGTGCTTCACCTCACTGTGTTGGGATAAATGCAGAGACCAAATTTCCCTCACGGGATCAAAAGAGCATATATACTTATACCTATACTTATTTTGCAAGAGAGACACTCATGGCTTTCTCCAATGCTTCATAAGACGCATTCAAAGTTTTGCCTTTCAATCCAAGGGCGACATATCGGATGATTTCAGGACAATTTGCTTTTGTTTTAAATTATCCAGTAACCTTCATTTAAACGTGAATATGTGCTTGGTAGGCCTAATCAAAAAGACAATAATATGTGACATGCCCATGCCATCTATTGCCTGCTTAGAGGAGTTTATTGGCCGTTTTCAACACCTTTATCGTGCGAGAGGGACGCTCATGGCTTTCTCCAATGCGCCCACAGGCGTTTCATATGAAGCATTTGGTACGTGTCCATAATCGCGGCAAAGCCCACCGCTGCGCACATAGCCCATGTTTTGTTCCCATATTTTGTTAAGCATGTTCACACTTATAGATGTAGCTTCAAGTTGTTCAATATTCATAGTTCATATTGTTCAATTTTCACTTCTTCAAGTTCACGTTTTTCACAAGAGATCGTTACCTTCACTGTTAACTGGAGCTAGTTCTTTTCAAGTTGTGCATGCACAACACATATGGAACATGGAACCCCGAACCCCCCCCCGCCCCGCCGGTCCGTGAAAAAAAAATAGGAATCAAACCGGTCCATGGTACATAAAAGGTTGGGGACCCCTGATGTAGAGGGTTAAGGAGTTTGGCTAACATGTAAAATGTAGAAAGTTAAAAAGTTTGGCTAACATGTAACATACACATAAACATAAATATAAATATAAACAAACACATAACCTTTCTAACTGATGTTAAGGCACTTCTTTTCTAACTGATGTTAAGGCACTTCTTTTCTAACTGATGTTAAGGCACTTCTTTTCTAACTTGATGTTAAGGCACTTCTTTTCTAACTGATGTTAAGGCACTTCTTTTCTAACTTGATGTTGGCCATCAAACTGAGACCTGTAAGCATTAGTGTTTTGACTTCACAATTATTCACATTTCCTGCGTGTGCTCCTTGACCTTTCCTCCACAAAAGAGGTGCTGGGAAAAAGTAAGTCTTAAACACCAATCCAAGCTGAGAGGGGAAACTGCTGTGGGTCCGATGGACTGTACTAATGTTCTCTCTCTCTCTCACTCACTCTCTCCGTCTCTCTCTCACACACACACACACACACACACACACACACTCACACACACACACACACACACACACCAGTGACCTGAAGAGTCATATCCATCCCATGCGCTGTCTGTAGCTTTTTGTATGGGGGGAAAATACATAATTGTGGAAATTTCCCAGTGATCTCTTCCCCCAGGCAGCATCATGTGCAACTGAACAAATTGGCCTTTTGAATAAGACAGCCCAGAAGGCAAAGGGTGGAAGCGTAGCACGGAGAGAAGGAGGTAAAGAGAGAGAGAGGGGGAAAGAGGGAAAGAGAGATAGAGGGGGAAAGAGGGAAAGAGAGATAGAGGGGGAAAGAGGGAGAGAGAGATAGAGGGTGAAAGAGGGAGAGAGAGAGCCCAGAAGGCAAAGGCTGGAAGCGTAGCACGGGATGATGAGGGGACGACTCACAGGACGAGCACACAGATCAAGAGCTAGAGAGAGAGAGAGGGAAAGAGAGAGAGAGAGAGAGGAGAGAAGGAGGGAAAGAGAGAGGGAGAGAGAGGGAAAGAGAGAGAGAGAAAGAGAGAGAGAGGGAAAGAGAGAGAGAAGAAAAGGAGGGAAAGAGAGAGGGAGAGAAAGAGAGAGAGAGGGAGGAAAGGAGAGAGGGAAAGAGATAGAGGGGGAGAGAGGAAGAGAGAGAGAGACAGGGAGAGAAAGAGAGAGAGAGAGATGGGGGTCTGGAGTGGACAAGAATAGAAACGGCTAACGTTAGTTACGTAAGGTGTTGAATGGGGACGGGCAGCACAGACCAGCAGCACACACACACACACACACACACACACACAGTCAGATGCGTGGTGAACATGCCAGCAGTGTGGCGTAGTCAGTAGGGTGAGAGCTGAGTGGAGATACCCCCCATGAGGCACTCGACTGAGGAGAGAGAGATAGAGAGAGTGAGTGAGAGAGAGAGAGAAAGATAGAGAGAGAGACTGAGTGAGTGCTGGAGAGAGAGTGAGAGAGAGAGAGAGAGAACTGGTGAGTGAGGTCTAATAAGTGAGGTCTAGTAAGGGTCCGTCCCAATACCTCCCCTACCCCTAGATTTTTGCCCTAACCCTCGTTTTTGCGCGTGCACGTGTAGGGCTATGGTGTCCCATTACTTTAGGGAGCAAGGGGAAGTGCTATTTTCCCCTTAAAATCAACACTCAAAATATAGCCAGGACCGATGCAAGCTTAAAACGAAGTGGGAGATGAAATTACCCTGGATACCGTGCAAGGTCAGCGAGCCGGCCAAATTTTTCATATATTTTCGCAAATAAGCATATTAAAATTTCGGAATATGTTGGAATATGTTAGCTGGAAGCACATCTGATGGACTGTTGAGTTTTGAACACTAATGTTAGAAAATATCTCACGAAGCTATCTGACGATGTTCATGATATCTGCTGAGTGCTTTGAGAGAGTCTGCCCATCAAATAACGTTATATATCTGATCTGGGTAGTTTCGTCAATATTTAGGATGTGTGTTCTGGCGTTCACATGAACACGAATGTCTTTGTTGATTAACTAGACGTAGATAAACCAGCACAGCCCACACAACAACGACCGCTGGAATGGGCATGTTCCTGAATGAAAATAGTAGCAGGCTACTACCGGTAGACACGTCGGCGCTGCGCGTGACGTAGGTGAGCACGTTCGCTACGCTAATTTGCATTTAGTGGTGTCCCAATTTATAGGGAAAGATCTTCACCTCCACTTCCCTTGTCGAGGGGGCTTTAATGTTGAGGGCAATCAAAACCAAGTGGAAGTTTTAAGGGGGGAGAAATGGGACGGGCCCTTAGTGAGGTCTACTAAGTGAGGTCTAGTAAGTAAGTGAGGTCTAGCAAGTGAGGTCTAGTAACATCATTTCACTGCATTTCTTACTTCCAGTAACTATATGCATGTGACAATAAACTTCCTTGTATCCTTGTATCTACTAAGTGAGGTCTAGTAAGTAAGTGAGGTCTAGTAAGTGAGGTCTACTAAGTGAGGTCTACTAAGTGAGGTCTAGAAAGTAAGTGAGGTCTAGAAAGTAAGTGAGGTCTAGTAAGTAAGTGAGGTCTACTAAGTGAGGTCTACTAAGTGAGGTCTAGTAAGTAAGTGAGGTCTATTAAGTGAGGTCTACTAAGTGAGGTCTAGAAAGTAAGTGAGGTCTAGAAAGTAAGTGAGGTCTACTAAGTGAGGTCTACTAAGTGAGGTCTAGAAAGTAAGTGAGGTCTAGTAAGTAAGTGAGGTCTAGTAAGTAAGTGAGGTGTACTAAGTGAGGTCTAGAAAGTAAGTGAGGTCTAGTAAGTAAGTGAGGTGTACTAAGTGAGGTCTAGAAAGTAAGTGAGGTCTAGTAAGTAAG
>NW_027468609.1:317500-427500 GCF_046254945.1 Alosa pseudoharengus | reverse complement strand
GTGTGTGTATAGAGGAGTGCTGGACACACACATTAGAGTGACCTACGTAACCATGACGAAGGCACTGAGTGATGGAGACACATCTGTGCAAACAGACAGCGCTGCTGTCGTTCATAAGTTCATAGTTCAACGCTCGCACACTGAGACAGTGGAACAGCAGCTACAAGTTAGTATAGTGTATGTTAGCATTAGCATTGACATGACTGTAATAAGTCCACTCAGTAAATAAGCAGTAAGTGAACCACCATTAACCACTTAATTAATGTGGTATATGTGCTAACATTAACATTAGGGCTAGCCTATAATCATTTTCAGAACTAAACAGTCCAGGGCCTTCTGGGTTCTAGCAGAGACCACCAGAGACCAACCTGACAGAACCACTCGAACTTCTGCTAGTGCCGATTAGATCAATACTAAGCTACGTTTACTGTCCAGAACACCTATCAGAGAGAGAGATCACAGAGATCACCTATCAGAGAGGTATGTGACTGCTATGTGAAATTTCAAATGCTTACGCATTGCATTAGGTCTGAGCATCACTGGAGAAAACATTAACATGCAGTAAGCTAATGTTTAACTAAGTTAAGCTAACGGTGTGCTTCTAACATAGTCACAAAAGGCTGATAGGCTACATTGTGCACAAAAATCATGACAGGGGAAATATTTATTTTTTTAATATGATAAACAAATGGTTTGGCTTGTTTTGACAAGCAGCGTATCAGGTCGAGCGCCGTGGCTGAGTTGAGAGGTGGGGCTATGTCGTCATAACATTGCCGGCTTTGCGTCTACACACGTCTACACGGCGCCGTGCACACGCAAGGCATAACCAATAACAAAAACTCACTGGTTTAAAAAAAAAAAAGAGCAAGGGTACGCTAAGCAAGGGTACGCTCACTGTCCAGACCACCTATCACAGAGAGGGATCACAGCTAACGTCTGTCCAGACCACCTATCACAGAGAGGGATCACAGCTAACGTCTGTCCAGACCACCTATCACAGAGAGGGATCACAGCTGTGGTCCCCACCCACCAGACTGGCCGGTTCAGCGCCGTTACATAATCACACCTCTGACGCTTTTAGTCCTCCAGAGCACCTCCCAGCTACCGCTCTGGCACCGACCTCTTTCAGTCACTGGGATTTGGTTCACATGTGGCTGACTTTTGGCCCAGATGTGGCCCAGAGCCTGCCCCCCCCCCCCCCGCCTCACTGGACAGCTGCTGCCGCTCTCACTAAAGACGCACGCTGATGACTCATGACTCTGCCGATAAAGAGAGATTTATTAGGAAATGACTCTACATTGGTTCAATCTGGGGTTTGTGCTAAGAACGACACAGGCACAGACGTGCAGACGTGTGGATCCGACTGTGTGTGTGTGTGTGTGGCGTCAGAGAGAGATGGATGTGTTTCCAGGTTGATGACTCACCCAATTACTAAAAGGAGTTGGCTGGTGGAGATCTGTGTGTGTGTGTGTGTGTGTGTTGAGAATAAGCCAGAGGTGAGTGAACACAGCATGCATCTACTGAGCGAGTCTTGGCACTGGGTCACACACAGATAGAGCTCTGACTCCACTGTCCACCAGCCACACACACGCACGCACACACGCACGCAGTGTGAGTGTGTGTGTGTGTGTGAGAGAGAGAGAGTGTGTGTGTGTGTGTGTGTGTGAGAGAGAGAGAGAGAGAGAGAGAGAGACTGTGTGTGTGTGTGTGTAACAGAGAGAGACAGAGAGATACCAGGGAGGAGTACATCCATCTGTGATTGGGCCGCGGATTAAAGCGTCCAGTGAGAGAGGCTTCCTGTGCTTTCATGTGCTGCTGGAAGAGGGGCCCATAAGTGGACCCAGGTGTGGGGACCCAGAGACACACACACACACGCACACACACACATACACACACACGCACACACACACATACATACACACGCACGCACACACACATACACACACACACACACACAGACAGAACAACAGGACCGAAATCAAAGGCATCGCGGCGCTGATAACAGCCCATCATACACACTCACACACACAAACACACACAAGCACACACACACACACACACACACACACACACACACACACACACACACACACACAAACACAAACACACACACAAACGTCCGCTACCGCTTAAAACAGCCCACCAACACACAAGCACACATACACACACACATACACACTTGTTCATTCACTACCAAACACACACACACATATACACACACTTGTGCATCCACTACCAAACAACCCGTCGCACACACTGAAACGTCCGCTACGAACAGCTCGTCACACACTCACAGGTAACCTAGCCACTTGTCATATACAATGACACAGGCATGAAAACGGGTCAGGGGTGAAAAAGGTTTTTAAAGAAAACAAACTACACAATGACTAATTTTTATAAAAAAATACTTATTATTTCTTCTTTTTGGCTTGGGCCTAAGTGTGAAGGGGCCCACTTGCACTGTTTGGCAACAGGCTTCAGCCTGGCCCTCCTCTCCTCCTCAGTAATCTACATGAGTTTTCTTCAAAGCTTTCTTTCTTTCTTTATGCCTGAAGTTATCAAACATTTCTGAAAATTTCATAGGCCAAATGGACACTTCATAGTAGACTATTAGAATAAGTCTGAATAAGATAAGTCTGAATATTTGTTGGACCAAACCAGATAATAAATAAACTTGGGTAGGGTAGACTAGGCTTTAATTTGTAAAATTGGTTTTAATAGTTTTAACCTGCAGCTAGGCTACAGATTGTGGCATTGTGCTAGTGTGTTTAACCAACCAATAAAGTTGAGTGAACAGTGTTCACATTACATGTTAAACCCTGTAGACACAGACTAGGCCTACTGATCAGGCCACTGAACGTTTCTTAAAAGACAGCATTACCATGTCAAACACTGTTTTTGTCTCTGAACTCGACAAAACGCACCACCCCAGTTTAGGAGCATTTAATTCAACTATTTAGTTATTCACATTAGCCTTTGCTATACTGATAAAGTATGCCTATTTGCTTCACCTTTTGCCGATCTGGATGGCTCAAACTGCACACGTGTATTCTTCATCAAATGAACTCGTTATGTCTATATTTCTGTCCAATATCGCTAACTTTAACAGCCTATGCTACGTTGCTACACCAATCTCAACGTCTTTTTCTGACAGAAGTTAAAAAGGTTTCAACTAGCCCACCTGTGACATCAATAAGCATCTCTCCTCGCCGGGCTCACATTCCAGCTGACATTTCAGACGCCTGTAGTCACACACACAGGGAGGCTATTCCAGCGCAATCGTTCTGTTCGCGTTGCATCCGCGGCAAAATTTAGCTTCCACTGTTTAATAGGCTAAATGCAGATGGGCTGCATTCACATAATCGTTGCTGGATCAGACAAGTTTTTAATTTGGCTCTTGTCTTACAACGCATCAAATCAAGATGCGTTCATGTCCCCCCCCACACACACAATATTTTCTCATCGGATCTGCGCGAACCACGTAAGTCCCCTATTTTGGATTCAAAACGGCGAATTTCGCCGAAAGGTGAGGAGTTTTCATGCCTGATGACAGGTCCGCTCCTAACAGCCAGCCAGTCAAACACTCACACATCACCTGATCTCTGTCTCTCTCACACACACACCCACAAGCAAACACTCACACACACACACTGTGTCTACTCTTCAGACCTCATTAAGAGCTCTCTATCTGACTGGCAAAAGGTAAATCCCTCCACCTAGAACTTCTACTACACACACACACACACACACACACACACGCACACACTCTACACAAACCTTCCACCTGGAAATACTACACACACAAACACAATCCACACAAACCTTCCACCCGGAAAGACTACACACACACACACACAAACATATTTTCACACACAACACACCAATACACTTGTGCATGCACAAACACACACACACACCAAGACACACTCACACATACACACGCACAAACTCTAATACACACACTCATCACACAGTCGGTCTGAATGACAGTTCCTCCTGTAGTCAGTCTATAGCTAACAGTAGCGTCTCATTGACATGCCTCTCCAGCAAGCAGTGAGCTCATCAATTTCCCTTAACACTTGTCTGAACTCAAGAAGCACTTTACATAACTTTATGCACTTACAATGGACCCAGACAAGAGACTTGCATCAGTTCTAAAGAAGTACTTTCACCCACACCAGGTGTAGAGACGAGAGAGTTGTTCACCCACACCAGGTGTAGAGACGAGAGAGTTGTTCACCCACACCAGGTGTAGAGACGAGAGAGTTGTTCACCCACACCAGGTGTAGAGACGAGAGAGTTGCATGTTAAAGGATAATGGCACCACTCTGTGTTTTTTCACTGACTGTTACTGAGAAGGAAATTGAAACAGGGAAACAAACACCATTGGATCATAAAAAAGAAATGTGTTGTGTAGTGTAGTCTTTTCCCTTTGGAAACATACTGAGTGTACCTCCCCCCCCCCCTCTCTTTTCCCTTTGGAAACATATTGAGTGTACACAAGTATACAGATCCAACCATTTCTGTGAGAGGATAGACGTCATTCATTCATTCAACATAAGGGTCTATCACACACACACACATTTATACACACTCCTCACAGCAGTTTCCTGACCGTCATTAACTGAAAGCATGTGAGACACACACACACCTCAGTTGCCCCACATATCACATCTCTCACAGTGGAAAACACACACTGATGCAGGAGCCAAGCATGGTGAGTACGTGGGAGTGCAACACAGAGAGAGTGAGGGAGAGAGAGAGAGAGAGAGAGAGAGAGAGGGAGGGAGAGAGAGAGAGGGAATGAGGGGTGGAGAGAGAGAGGGAGAGAGAGAGAGAGAGGGGTGGAGAGAGAAAAAAGGGGCGAGATAGTCAGATATTGATGAGAAAGAAAGAACCTTAGAGTGAGTCAGATGACTAAAGATGGATAGAAAGTGGTAGCCAGAGAGAGAGAGAGAAAGAGTTAGAAAGATGAGAACATTAGTAGAGAGAGAAAGAGAGAGTATACATGTGTGTATTCATGTGTGTGTGTGTGTGAGAGAGAGAGTATACATGTGTATGCATGTGTGTGTGTGTGTGTGAGAGAGAGAGAGAGAGGGAGAGAGAGAGAGTATACATGTGTGTATGCATGTGTGTGTGTGTGTGTGTGTGAGTGAGTGAGTGAGTGAGAGAGAGAGAGTATATACAGTACATATGTGTGTGTGTGTGTGTGTGTGTGTGTGTACAGTACCTGTTCCATGGTGGCGAAGTTGTCTCTTCGCTGCTGCTGAAGCTGCTGCTCAATGTTGTCCCTCAGACACTGGCACACTCGCCTCCTCTGCTCCACAGAGTGAGCCTCCAGACTCAGCAGACAATCACACTTCTTCACAGAGAGAGAGAGAGAGGGAGAGAGAGAGGGATGGAGAGAGAGGGAGGACAGAAAGAGTATAAATGAAAGAGTAGATGGGAAATTGACAATGAGGAAGGGAGAGAGAGGGAGAGATAGAAAGAGAGAAAGAGGGAGAGAAAGAGAGATGAAGAGAGAAAGAAAGAGGGAGAGAAAGAGGGAGAGAAAGAGAGATAAATAGAGAAAGAGGGAGAGAGAGAGAGAGAGAAAGAGGGAGAGTAAGAGGCAGGGAAAGAGGGAGAGAAAGAGAGAGAAAGAGGGAGGGAAAGAAGGAGAGAGAGAGAGAGAAAGAGGGAGGGAAAGGAGAGAGAGAGAGAGAGAAAGAGGGAGAGTAAGAGGCAGGGAAAGAGTAGAGAAAGAGGGAGGGACAACAGATAGTTGAAATGAGAGATAGGAGGAATAATGGAGATACAAAGACAGGTTAGTGGACAAGACCTTGACATTCATAACCCTTTTATTAAACCACCATAAGACCTTGACATTCATAACCCTTTTATTAAACCATCGCATGACCTTGACCTTGACATTCATAACCCTTTTATTAAACCATCGCATGACCTTGACATTCATAACCCTTTTATTAAACCAGAAAAATTGAGATAGTCCTACCGCACACTGTTTTGACGTTTCACTTGATTTTATTCAGAGCGAACAACGCGTTTCGCATATAGCGTCCTCAGGTTCGCTCATGACCATCCATCCCGAACCATCGCATGACCTTGACCTTGACATTCATAACCCTTTTATTAAACCATCATATGACCTTGACATTCATAACCCTTTATTTAAAGGATAATTCCGGTATTAAGCACTTTGAATCCCTTTTCTGGTTTGTTTTGGATGAACTAGACTGGTGGACGCCAAACTTTTGACGATGGGTCCTGTCTCGACTTTCTGGCTCGTTTTGAATAGTCTGACTGTGGCTGGCTATGGGCATGCACAAACATGTCCTTAAAACAACCCTTAACGTTCGTTTTCAAAACTGTGCAACTCACCGAGTGGTTAGTAGTGTTTGTTGATTATTAAAAAGAAATATATCGGCGCAATGTATGATTTCAATCTGTGTTATTTGCTATTGTGGAACTATTTTTTCAGATACCTCACAACCGTGTATAAACTTCTGCTCAATATTTGAGTCTGAAGCATAGACAGTAAAAGAAGGTCTCGGGGAAAGACTACAACCGTAAACAGACCCCCTTTCCGTTTCCGGTAGCGCAGTAATATCAAGGAGTAATGAGTCTTCCAACAGAAATCAATGGGATTTTACAAAATGGCAAATAAAACACGACAGAAACTGTATTTTGCTACGCTACTTGTTTTGGAACATCAACGAACATCACTAACCACTCGGTGAGTTGCACAGTTTTAAAGGGAAACTTGGCAGGATTAGCTATAGTTCCCCCTCTGCTGGAGAAATTGTGCATTATGCTATTTCAAACTGTGGAAAAAGGTAACAATAAAGCACATGGATTTCTTTACAAGCTAGCAAAATGGTTAGCGTAAGTTCGGAGGACATTGTGGATGTTACAAGATAAGAAACACGATTTAAAACGAGTTTCTTGTTTCTCACTTCTCTTTCCGGGACGGTAGTCTCAATGTTGCAAGGTTGGTGTTCTGCCTGGGGACACTAGGGGCAGTGGGGAAAGTCTTCTTCAAAGTAGTTGTATGCACATCCCACCTCACTGAGGCCAGGTGCTGGACAAAAAAGGGCTTATCAAAGAAAAGAAAGAAAATTATGGACTCCAGTGTGGATGAACTAAAAGATTTCCATGATTACCTTAACTCTTGTAACGATCATCTAAGGTTTACTTTAGAATTTGATTCGAAGCACATCAGCTTTCTTGATGTACAGATTTAGAAAGATCAGAGGGAGATCAAAACGGATCTCTTCCGTAAACCTACAGATCGCAATTCGTTACTACGAGGGGACAGTTTCCACCCACAACCACCCCAGCGGGCACCGTGATGTCAATTTGATGTCAAGAATTAGTCAAGGTTTTGACCACCATGTTGAGCATCTATAATTTCATACTATTTTAGCATTACAAGCTATGGCTTGCTTGTGGTTGTAAAGACGTCCAACAAGGGATCAATCTAACATGTAGTCACTGGTCTATAAACTTGGGTCAATATGATTGATGTTAAATAAACGTTGATTTGATATCAAGAAAAAAGGCATAGGAAAAAGGGCGTCAAAATGATATGGAATTGACGTCATTGAATTGACCACCATATGAGAACCAATAATGTTAATAATCTTAATAGTAGTAATAATAGCCCACTAGGCTAATGTTACTGTTGTTTTGACACTTCTACCAACCAGTCTGGTAATATAACAGACTAAAATGCCAACAGTAATCATTTTCACGATTGTTTTTAATGGATGCTTATCACCGCTTGATAAGCGCATGGGCACACACAGCAATTCCCATCCCCCACCCCTGATCAAATTCAAATTCGCGCAGCACTCTAGAATCTTCGCTGAGTTTGCTCTTTTTCAACTGCAGTCACCAGTGACTTCAACAATCAACCGTCACTTTTCTGTCATGCCTCTGATGTTTCTTTTACTGTCTATGATGTGTAGCAGCTAAGCTGTACAAACTCCGCCGTCATCATATCCCAGGTAAGAATTACAGTACTTTTGTATGCCAATTGAAAACGTGAATTTATTCGAAATATATTGTTTTCATAATGGAATGTTAATCAAAGCCGTTAGTCATGTTTAGAATTAGCTAGTGAGCTAACGCTAGCGATGTTAGCTGTTAATGTTAACTTTTCCAGTAGCAGACTAACTTCACTATTATGTGGAATATCTGTTTGTTTGCCTGTTTGTTAGTTTTATAATGAAATATCAGGCGCAAGTAAGTTAGCTATACATTTAAAGTAACATTAGCTACATTTAAAATGGCTGTTACCATGCAGGCTAGCAGACACAGATGAAAGTTGTTAACGTTAGAATTAATAACGGTTAACGTTAGCTCTACCTTGCGAACTTCCATGGGACATAGGTAACGTTAGGTCACTGTATTTAAACTTAATACATGTATTGCTAGTGTTGATACATAATATAGTGTTGCTATAACTGCAAAGAGGTCCTGTATGAATTAAGTAATATATATATATATATATCAGTTATCTACCCACTGATTTAAGGAACTGCAGTTTAATATAGCCATGTTTATTAACAGACCTGTCATTTAATGGATGTGATGGGTGGGTGGCACCTCAATATCATGCCTACAAGTAAAGGGATCTTTAGTTTGTGAAGGGTAGTGTTAGGCTACATGTTCTTCATTTCTTGCCCTTATTTGCCCCTTGTTTGATGTACCTGACTTGCTCTGAGGCATGTGTTAAGAAGCATGTGAGTGTAGTAGTGCTTCAGTGATGGTCTTTTCATGTTCTGTGTGTTTTGCAACATATTAATCTCAGTCTCCCTCTGTTTGCAGGTGGTGTGTTGTGAGGATTGCTACAGTAAGAACACTGAGTGCATTCTGGAATATTCCAAATGTGTGCCACGTCCAAGCTCGCAAGAGAGTTCACTCACCAGGTAAAGACACACACACACACACAATGTTATTTTGAAGTATTAAAAAACATTGTTGTTTTAGAATTTTCGAACGAAATGGTTGGTAATTAGCACGTTTACGAGTATAGTTTACATTCCGGTATGATGGCAGAAGTGTCTTTGTGTACTGTGTGCCAAAACTATACTATTTAGCATGGTTGTGCAGCTACTGTAAGTATTGTAATTTATCTACATATAACACTACCGTTAAGTGTGGGGAAAAAGTGGAGGTGGGGGTGGGGCGGGGATTGCATGGAAGGAGATGCATGCTATTTCAAGAGTTCACCCATTCACTTTACTTTTTTAGCACAGTTAATTTGGACTAAATGCATCAGTTTTTCGTTTTTTGTTTTTTTTTACATGGGTTCCTCTGAATTCCCCATCAAAAACTTTACAATAAACTCATATTTTTGTTCAGTCTCTCTCAAATTTGAAGGGTTTGTTACATAAACCATATATTTTTTGCATAAAACGTAAAAACTACTGCTAACGTAACGTTAATTTACCCACTGCATTACAGATATTGGTTTGTACCATCACTGTATTCAAGAGTTCGATGATGGAGAAAGTGAACTTTCTGAAGACATCCTTAACTTGTGAGTGTTGGAATTGTTGCTAGGTAGTTCATTTAAGTTCACTCAAAATATCAGGCCGATTGTATGGTGTGTGCGTCTCGTCACTGCTATGGCGCGTTTACATGTTATCTGTCACTGCCAGCACGTTCTATACTCAGCGTCGTCCATCCTTGCAAATTCAAGTGAGGACATAGAGTTAAGTTGTAAACAATTGTAAAAATGATTGCCATAATCTGATTACACTCAAAAGACGTCTGGTTTTGGTAGTCTACAAATTAATGTTTTACTTTTGTTATGCAATGTTAATGGTATACAGATTAAAACATGTTTTCAGTGTCTCTTTAGCTGAAAACTACTTCCAACACGCATGCCTCTTCCATGAATAGGCGCTCTTAGCCTGGCTAACATCAGACCTCATTGAGATAGGGTCTGGGAATTAGACATTAATTTTCTCGTATTTGAAACATGGTTTACGAATGCCCAGAGCCGTTTATTGGGCGCTACGAATGTCTATCAAATGCGTCTGTACATAGCTCATAACGGCTTCGGCGTGTCGTCATCGTCTTGCTGCCCTACCTCCGTTCTGTGAATTGTTCCTTCGTTGAGGTGAAAACAAAGTCCATAGAATCCAGGCTGCCTAGCAGCGTGAATAAAATCGCGTGCGTAAGGCAGCATGGGAAAACCCAGGCTAAGGAACTCTAGTCCTTGAGCCACCCCCTAGTCCACCCACCCACCTACCCATCCGCCCCCCGGAAAAAAAAAAAAAAACTTGGGGGTGTCACTCCCGGGATTTTAAAAACAATTCTAGTTGCTCAACATCATGTCTGATTAGCAATAACTGCTATGAAACAGAGACATTACATTTTCTGGTCAGTGAGAAATTAAGTGATTAAGAAACAGTGATTAAATTAATTAGTTCCTGAATCCTATCCCATTTAATGTGACTTCAGAGGGCTTGAGAGGGATAGGATTTAAACTGTGGCGGACCGCCATGCTTAAATAAATGTAGAGGAAACACTGGATATTCCTTTCCTTGTTCTACAACAACAACCTAATAACATGATCATGCTGATGGCTGATAGCTTTTGCTCTTCCCAAATACAAGTAGCCAGGTGAGATGTTTGCAACTACATTACTTTTTATCAATCCAGTTGCAGCAGGCCTAGTTCCAAACCACAATTGTTGAACTGTGATGAACTGCCCTATTTGTGATTGTTTTTAGAGATTCTAGAGGTTTTATACTAGTGCTGCCACTAACAACTAATAACTAATTTTGTTGTATAACTCGCACTCCTCCTTGTCCACAGGTGGCAGCAGTGCGGTGGAGGCAGAGTGGCAGCAGTACGGTGGAGGCAGAGTGGCAGCAGAGCTGGCCTAAACAAAACAGTCTTCAGCCCTTGGAACCACACCTGGCTCTTTGGCCCCAAGAACAAACCTTCCCGTCATAGGTGCCTCTGATAGTGCATCACTCACAAGAATGGTAACAAGAATGCACTTAAAGGAACACGCCACCCAAAATCAGTAGTGATATATGTTCTTACCGTAACTTTCACGAGTTGAGTCGTTCCTCTCCCGCGTCGGTAGGTGCACTCAAACGCTCTGTCGCGCGGCGCAAATGTGTTAGCATGTTGCTATGCTAGCGGGCTCTGCCGTGGCCGTAGAGAGAGGCACATAGCAGTATTCAAACACCTCCACGTTTTACCTACTTAAATACAGTTGCACGAGTAGTTGATGAAAAATGTTAGGGCACACAACATGAAACGTGACGATTTTCCAAGCAAATAAACATGAGAACTACAATGTGTGGCGCAATAGCACTTGGGAGTACTTCGACCTAGCGTGGTAATATTATTAACACCTAATTGTAGATCGATCCTATCCACCACAGAGTTTAGAATCCATGCTGGATCGACCCTCAGCCTCTCCCTCCCCTCTGAGCGAGAGAGGCACACACACTAGAGATGCGCTGATGGGCTATTATTTCAACCATAACTGCATAGCAAAACTTATCATCCATCAGCACTAAAGTTTGTTGACCAATTTTCAAAACTGCACCCGCCATTCGCTGGTTGTTTTAATGTAGGCTATATGGGTGATGCAGCGCTGCTGACGTGAGGCTAGAAAGCCCTTGCCTGTTCTAGAAAGACTGATCTAATGCAGCAAGGCAAAAGTCGTACATTGGCTAGGCCTATCCCCAGAATATCAGCAGCAAACTCAGTCTCTGTCGCGCAAAACAGTCTCCAAATAAAACGCACATCGGCCTGTTGCCTATTCTGTCAGCTTGTGACAATATATCGTCCAAAATGCTTGATTGCATTGCATTCTCCACATTTTTAGCTACATTTTCATGTACCACATCAGCATTTTTGTTCAGTGAATCTTTTGTAAATTGCTTTACAATTACCGTCGGGCCCTTGTCAGCAGACTTCGGCTTGCCTCTTGCCATATTCACTCCTTGTCTTCCGATGTCATTTCTGAGTCATCTACTGATGTTCACCTCCCTAAATAGAACCAACTTCAACCTGTGTTATATCCTAGATGAGACTGCCTGGGTTATTTTGCTTAGATATTAGCCTATATATAAAACACATAATTGTAGCCTACCATTCAGGGAATAGGCATTTAAAAGAGAGACAGAGAGTGATATGACTGAGAAATGACATCGGGCGATGGCAGTGCGAGATGTTCAGAACGTAAGAGCTAAAACTTCTACAAACTCACTAACATCCACAGCGGAAAAAGAAGGTAAGAAAAATAGTCGGAAAACTTAGATGTGTAAGGCAAGCAAGCAAGTTTGGCGATTGTTACTAAAAATGTGAACATGCACGTTGCATTGTTGTGCGGTGGACTTTCAGAATGAATGGAGTCGGAGTTTCTTTAATATCGAGGCGTCATATTTGTCCGATGGCCTGCTAGGCTATAAAATGAATTGCGATGTCTGTCTGAAAAAGACGCGCTCGTGCAGTCAAAATGAATGGGAGTCTTCAGAACAGGCTTGTCAGTCAACCTGACATAACAGTGTGTAAAGTAGCCTATAATGTGAATGACTTGTTATTTTATCAAGGATTTCTTTCTTTTTGCAAAAAATAAAGTAGCCTACAATAGGCATTAATTAGTAGGCCAGGAGCATGCTGAAATTATGTGGCAAATTGCGTTTTTTATTACAATGATAAAATTGTAAAAGGACGTGACCGAAGCTGAGGCAAGCCAGGCAATAGGCCTATAGGCCCGACGGTAATTGTAAAGCAATTTACAAAAGATTCACTGAACAAAAATGCTGATGTGGTACATGAAAATGTAGCTAAAAATGTGGAGAATGCAATGCAATCAAGCTTGGACGATATATTGTCACAAGCTGGCAGGCAACAGGCCGATGTGCGTTTTATTTGGAGACTGTTTTGCGCGACAGAGACTGAGTTTGCTGCTGATATTCTGGGGATAGGCCTAGCCAATGTACGACTTTTGCCTTTTAATATATTTGCTGCATTAGATCAGTCTTTCTAGAACAGGCAAGGGCTTTCTAGCCTCACGTCAGCAGCGCTGCATCACCCATATAGCCTACATTAAAACAACCAGCGGATGGCGGGTGCAGTTTTGAAAATTGGTCAACAAACTTTAGTGCTGATGGATGGCTGATGGATGATACGTTTTGCTATGCAGTTATGGTTGAAATAATAGCCCATCAGCGCATCTATAGTGTGTGTGCCTCTCTCGCTCAGAGGGGAGGGAGAGGCTGAGGGTCGATCCAGCATGGATTCTAAACTCTGTGGTGGATAGGATCTACAATTAGGTGTTAATAATATTACCACGCTAGGTCGAAGTACTCCCAAGTGCTATTGCGCCACACATTGTAGTTCTCATGTTTATTCGCTTGGAAAATCGTCACGTTTCATGTTGTGTGCCCTAACATTTTTCATCAACTACTCGTGCAACTGTATTTAAGTAGGTAAAACGTGGAGGTGTTTGAATACTGCTATGTGCCTCTCTCTACGGCCACGGCAGAGCCCGCTAGCATAGCAATATGCTAACACATTCGCGCCGCGCGACAGAGCGTTTGAGTGCACCTACCGACGCGGGAGAGGTACGACTCAACTCGTGAAAGTTACGGTAAGAACATATATCACTACTGATTTTGGGTGGCGTGTTCCTTTAAAGAATGCCCTGGCAGGAGCATCACATATGAATACTTTCACAGACAGTTGAAGTGCTTTGCCTCCATGAACAATGCCATCTTGCTGTAACTGCTGCAACTCCTGGAGAAAGTCACTTAAGTACTCTTCCTCTGAATTTGGTTTAGCAACTCCACAGTAGATGGCCACAATGAAAGGAGCAAAGTTGTGAAAGTTGCAGAGTATGGGCCACATTTGGAAGTTGGAGGATTTAAAAAGTGGCACACCATCAATGTTAAAGCACAAATGTAGGTGCTCAACGATTCCTGGATGCTGAGACAAACGTTTGGTTTTGGAGTAGCATTGTCGAGAATGGTCAGAAAAATCTACCAAAAAGTTTGTAAATTAAAGGATGGAAAAAGTATGGGATTTTAAAATAGAAAATGTGTAGGAACCCTGTTAAAAGAAACCTTTTCTCTGTCTCTCTCCATTCAACTGGATCTCTCAATGTTCTCAAACATTCCATTACTTGTTACTACATTGTACATGTTGTCATACATTGTTCATATTTAGCCATATTTATTCTGCCCTTATAAGATAACTACTAATACACTGCACATATTTAATTTATATTACTCTAAACCACCTTCTATAAACCAACTGTATACTACTGTCTACACGGCACTGTGTCTTGTCCTGTATATGCACCACCTGTCTATACTTTGTATATCACTTTTCTGCTTTTTTGCACTTCTAGTTAGACACAAACTGCATTTTGTTGTCTTTGTACTTGTATTCTGCACAAATAATCAAAATATGTCAATAAATGCTGATGCAATTTTGACATCAATGTTTGTCGCATTTATGTTTATTTGACATTGAAGCTTGATATTGAATGATATCAAAACAACATCAACATCTTGACATCAAATAGATGTAGAATTGACATCAAATGCCAACAAAGCTTGACATGGAAATGACATCTTGATGTAGAATAAATGTTGAATTGACATCAAAGCTTGACATTGAATGATATCAGAATAGCATCAAAACGACATCATCATGACATCTTGATGTCAAATAAATGTCGAATTGACATCAAAGCTTGACATTGAATGATATCAGAATAGCATCAAAACGACATCAACATCTTGACGTCAAATAAATGTTGAATTGACATCAAATGCCAACAAAGTATGACATCAAAATAACATCAAAACGACATCGCGGAGGTCAAAATCTTGACGTCAAATTGACATCAGTACATTGACGTCGATACAACTTTCATTCTAGACCTGTTTCTAGACGTAATTTTGACGTCGATGTTTGATGTCATATTGATGTTGAATTGACATCAAATGCCCACTGGGACTACTAAAAAGCCTCCCTGTCAGCCAATTCCACCGTGTTCGTAGAATCTGTAGCGATGATTCGTCATATGCGCTTCAGACCGTGGATCTAAGAAACCGTTTCCTAAGCAGGGGCTACAAAGAGGAATGGGTGGACGCGGCCAAAGAACGTTTTGATAGATTATCCCAGGAAGGTTGTCTAACGCCTAAGAACAAAAATAGGAAATCCCATAAAAAGTCCCCTAACTGTTAGTAGTACTAACAGTACTACCATTGGCATCTGAACTCAGGAACACAATTTACAAACACTGGCATATTATTGAGTCGGACTTTGCACTCAAGAACGTTTTTCCAACAAAACCCCAATTGGTGTTTAAACGTGCAGCTAATTGCATTGACAGTTTGGTAAAGAGTGATATGCGCCCTCAGCGCCAACCCATCCTTCCACTCATGCCAGACGGCAATTACAAATGCGGTAACTGCTCCCAATGTACATATACGCACAAATGCAAGCGCTTCTGTCACCCACACACGGGTAGGGACATCTCTATACGTGGTGCAATTACCTGTAGCACCAAGCATGTCGTATATCTTATTCGTTGTCCCTGTGGTCTGGCATACGTTGGAAAAACAACCCGACCTTTACGCACTAGAATTTCTGAACATAGGAGCAGCATCAGGACTGGAGATGAGCGCAGTCCTGTTGTTGCGCATTTTAAGCGAGCTGGCCTCGCAGTTAGTGCATTGAGGTACATTGGTGTTGAAAAGGTGAACCAATCCCCTAGAGGGGGCGACCATAATAGGAAACTCCTTCGACGTGAAACATTCTGGATTCACTTTCTTAACACATTAGCTCCTCATGGTTTAAATGAGGAATTTGATATTAAACCTTTTTTACAATGTCTTGTGGTTGTGTTTGTAGTCCTCCCACAGAACGAAGCACTTCTCTTTTGACATGTCCTCTGTACTCTGCTTATCACTGTTTTTGTTGTTTCTCTTTAGGCTTGGAGTGTTGTTGTAGCTACGATAAAAATGCCTTTTGTATGCTGTATATGCCCCTGCAGAGCCTAAAGTGTATTTTAATTTATATGATCGTATATCATGTACAAATGCATTTAAGTCCACACCTAATTAATTGAGTAGTTGGTGTGCCCTCTCTCATTGGGTGTAGCTGATTGCCTACCTGTGTTAGGTCAGCTCACCTGAACCTATAAATATATCCTTTGATGATTACCATTCTCATGCCTGATGAAGACCCTGCTGGGTCGAAACGTTGTGTTATGTTTTTAACTCAATAAATTTAGCTCTATTGGAAGATTGCAGTGTGCCGGAACAGGTCATTTAACCATCAAAATGGTTTCTAAACGGGTTTATTACATTGAAAAGTTGCCAAGTTCTCCTTTAAAAATGAACGTTAAGGGTTGTTTTAAGGACATGTTTGTGCATGCCCATAGCCAGCCACTCTGAAACAGTCAAAGGCGATTCAAAACGAGTCAACATTAGCATGTGTGCTGTGTTTGGTTAATGGTGGAGAGAAGAAAAGCAGAAGGAGAGAGAGGAACAACAGGCAATAAATGCTCCAACGGGAAGGCAAGAGCTTATTGGCCAATTTTACAGCCAATAAAAATCACCTTATCGGCGGTGGTCCTTCTTGCTGTGGGCTTTGTGCGTGAAAAAATAAAGGTCATTTTGAGACACAGAGCAGAAGTGCAGCAGAGCCTGGTGGATTACTGACCAAACCGAGAGGATGTTTACACGGGACATTTCAAATTCTGGACCAATGGGCCAAGACAAACCGACACTTTTATTTTTTCGGTGTTAAGGTTTCTGTCAAGTACAGACATCAATGTGTTTTACCATCTAAAGATCTAAAGGCTGGATGACCTTGTAGTGTGTATGATGGGTGTTTGCTATGATCTGC
Source organism: Alosa pseudoharengus (assembly GCF_046254945.1). NCBI lineage: Eukaryota > Metazoa > Chordata > Actinopteri > Clupeiformes > Clupeidae > Alosa > Alosa pseudoharengus. The sequence continues at coordinate 410,595 of NW_027468609.1, read as the reverse complement.
TAAGTGTGTAAAAGCTTTTGAAGCTTATTGACCTTCTGGGCAGCGGAAGATCGATACTTCAATACAGCCAGATAAAAACATCCTGGCATGTCCTATAATAAAGATATTGGTGCATGTCTATTCACACTCACATTAAACCAGGTTTATAATATAGATATTGGTGCACTTCTATTCACACTCACATTAAACCAGGTTTATAATATATATATTGGTGCACTTTTATTCACACTCGGATTAAACCAGGCTTGCAAGACATGACATAAGACATCACAGTACACTGTGAAACCTGCGGGTGAGAACACTTCACCAAAAAGATCAACAAACTGACAGGAATACGCCAAATAAAACCCAAGAAGATCATGACTAAAATGCCTTTTATGCTAAAAGGTTTGAGGTCACTTACAGTTTAATTTTGAAAAATGAAGAAAAAACATGCCCTAAAAAATATGCACTTTGCACAACATTTCCCTTTGAAATGGGAACACTGTTGAATTCTTTCCTCTTTTTGATTAAGATACTAGTGGCTAGATTTCCCTTTTGTAGGATTGTGCAGATGGCATGGTGGGGATCATTTGGCTGAGGTGAGCTCTAAATATAGCCCAACATTATCAACCACTTGCCTGCTCTCTAAATGTGGCCTTAGACAATTTGTCATGCCTATTTTATGTGGATAATCAATTGTAGGTTATTTAGTATAAAACTATGAATCTTCAAAAAGTTTGTGCTCAACATGGTATAGGCTGCTAATTAGCAGGTTTGATTGACAGCCACCTTTATATTGACATAACTTTACATATTTAAGTCCATTTGACATTCCAAAGGCACATGACCTTTACATGATATGTAAAGCATGCGGTCATGTGCTTTTGGAAATGTCAAATGATGTCACAATTCAGTTGGTTTGTTTACTTGTAAGTTACCTTGCTAACTTTGAGAACTTGCGCGTGGCCTTGCTAACTAACCTTGCTACCTTGAATCAGTTTGTTTGCTAACATAGGATACACTAACAGGGTAGCAGTTGGTGTTATCCCAGTGATAATGTCAACGTATTTTGTTCTTGATTAACTAAAAAGCTAGCAGCATTACATTATAACGTTCGACTTTTCTTCAGAATATCCATTTTAGTGTTAAACATTTGAAGAGCTGCTGACTTAGTGACTTTGTCATTTAGTGAGATAAGTACTGTACAAACAAGAAATGTATGTACTCCAAAATTAAACAGTGTATACTCTAAAATGTATGCAATCTAATATGATAATACATTCGATTTTTAGGACAGCGTAAACAATTCTCTAATTATTTTAGTGATTTGCATGATTCATTCAGGGATCTGTCCTTATATGTGATTGCTAATTTACTTGCAATATTGCCTCACTTTTTTATGCAACACAACCGTACCATACCAATAGCAAAAGCATCCTGCCATGACACATAAAACAGTCAGGCAAGGGGCTCCAGACATGGCCATGTGAGCACACACACAGCCTAGCTACTCTACAGCATGCAACACATGCGTGACATCGTCTTAAGGCATTACTTCAAGCAGCATTAAAGGCAACTAACGCAAAGCTACTTCTGAGAGATAAATCTGGCGTGTAGACAGAAGCATCCTGTTGATGTTCCTCCTGTATCTCACACCGAGGCCTGTTCGGGCCCATAGGCCTGTTCTGCGTTCTCCGAGGCCTGTTCGGGCCCCTAGGCCTGTTTTGTGTTCTCCCAGTCACACACTGATGAGCCTTTAGACCACAGCAGAGGAGCTGGTAAGAACCATCAGGGATACTGAGGTGTGTGTGTGCGTGCGGTGTGTGTGTGTGTGTGTGTGTGTGGGGGGGGGGGGTCATGGCATTCAGATGAGTCACACACTCATGTGATTTTCTTTGAAACACTTGGCAGGCTATTGGCACACTGCACACACCGTTTTCTCTGCTCCGCCAGTCAGTGCTGCATTTGTTGGAGACCACTCGCACTGTTCGGTGTGTTTAGGGCCACATGCATGAGCATCAGTGCGGAGGTGTGGGATGACCTGTCACAGGACTGATTGATTGATTCTATCTTGTTTATATCATCAGTGTAACCAGTTAGTTAGCTGCTAGTTTAGCTAGCTTACTAGGAGACGCTAAATGTGCAGGCTGTGGGATAAGGACAGAGCTAGATAACGCTGCTGTTTTTCACCTCTGGAGCTCTGCTCTTTTTGGAGACGGACTCGATTGCACTCCGGTGCTGGGCCCACCGGAGCAACACGACCTCCCGAGGGCGACTGACCTTTAACTTTACTGCCGGTGCTGAGCCCACCGGAGGACCAACCACCCTGCGGGCGGCGCCTCACCCGAGTAGCTACCTTGGCTAGCTCAGGGCAGCTGCTTGCCTCCCGTCTGCGCCTGGACAACGGTCATCGGGTTGTTTGACCGAGTGGAATGGAAACCTGTCGTGAGTACACTTATACTGACACACACACACACACTGGGTTTTCGCCTCAAGCGACCGGTGAGTCGGACGTTCATCGCAGCGGTTGCTGCCCTGCCTTCAGCTCAAGCTGGCATTCTGTGCACCAACGAGCTCCAACGGCAAGCGCTTGGGGGGTTGGATTATTTCATTATATGATTAATACTATTTTGTGATTTGTGTATTCTTGTGATTTAATTTGAGTTGTGTATATTGTATTGTCTTTCATACCGGTAACTTTAGCTTAAGCTGACTGTGTTGGCTAACCATTAGCTAACGTCATCCCTCAGAGTGAATTGTTCACTCGCTAGTCTAGCTACTTGTCAGGGTTTTGGTCCACGCTTGCTTCTGGTTGAAGTCTTTATGAATGTCACCCTTTTATTATTATTGGTGAATAAATTCTGAATTGTTATATTTCATTATACTTCGGGTGTATTGGCAATTAATTTAACTGCATTTACTGCATTCACTAGTGTATTTACATTGATATTTACATTCTGTAGGAATACATTATACACAAGCTTTAAGGTAAGTGTAGTATTTTTACAGTGGAGGCACCACGCTATTTAATTCTTTGATTGTATGTAATTGTTTAAGAGCCTACTGGTATTCAGGAATTGTCAGCCAACTCGCCATTCAACCGCTGAGACCTCAGGATCCTGTTGCGCCACTGTTTTATAGTTTATGTAATGTAACTAGTGCCTGCGCACACCCGTTAAGAAGGGGTTACAATTATTAACATGTTAAATATGTCTAATACCAAAGGACGTGTTTGGGTTGGACACTGCCTTTATTAGAACTCACTGCTTGGCCCTGGTTAAAGGAAAATTCCGTTTTTTTGCACTTTAAGGCCGTTTTCTGGTTTGTTTTGGATGAACTAGAGTGGTGGACACAGAAATTTTGACGATTGGTCCTGTCGACTTTTCTGACTTGTTTTGAATCGCCTTTGACTTCTCAGGGTGGCTGGCAATGGGCATACTGTAGTAGGCTACTCAAACATGTCCTAAAACAACCATTAACGTTCGTTTTCAAAACTGTGCAACTCACCGAGTGGTTAGTGGTGTTCGTTGATTATTAAAATCAAATATATTGGCGCAATGTATGATTTCCAGCCGTCTTATTTGCTATTGTGGAACTATTTTTTCAGACACCTCAGAACCGCGTATAAACTTCCGCTCAATTGTGAGCCTGAAGCATAGACGGTGGCGCAGTGATATCAACGTGCAATGAGTCTTCCAACAGAAATCAATGGGATTTTACAAAATGCCAAATAAAAGACGACAGAAACTGTATTTCGCTACGCTACTTGTTTTGGAACATCAATGAACACCACTAACCACTCGCTGAGTTGCAGTTTTGAAAACGAACGTTAAGGGTTGTTTTAGGACATGTTTGAGTAGCCTACTACAGTATGCCCATTGCCAGGCGATTCAAAACGAGTCAGAAAAGTCGAGACAGGACCAATCGTCAAAATTTCGATGTCCACCACTCTAGTTCATCCAAAACAAACCAGAAAAGGGCCTTAAAGTGCTAAAAAACAGAATTTTCCTTTAAACCTATAACACATTTCGTAAACCTCTCCATCAAAGTGGGCAAATTCCCACAAAGCTGGAAGCACGCCATTATCATTCCAATTTTTAAGGCTGGTGCAAAGGACCAAGCAGGCAACTATAGGCCAATCTCAATATTACCTGCCCTCAAAAGAAAATCATAACAGAACAACTAGTTAGGCATCTTGAAAATAACAGTCTCATTAACCCCAAACAATTTGGTTTCAGACAAGGGTATTCAACAGAAATGGCCAACTGCTACCGAGAACATTAAGAATAAGTTGGACAAGGGTATTCAACAGAAATGGCCAACTGCTACTGAGAACATGAAGAGTAAGTTGCTGCTACCTAACTGAGAACATGAAGAGTAAGTTGGACAAGGGTAATGTTGCGGGAGCTGTGTTTATAGACCTCAAAAAGGCCTTTGACACAGTGAACCACAGCATACTCTTGAACAAGCTCACCAACTTCAACTGCTCTGAACATGCCATCGGTTGGTTTGCCTCATACCTGGACAATCAAGAGCAACGTGTTAAAATAAACACAGGACTCTCAATGCCACTTCAGTCGACAATGGGTGTTCCACAGGGATCCATCCTGGAGCCTCTGCTGTTTAGTCTGTATATCAACGACCTACCAACATGCTGTCAGTCAGTAAACTGTCAAATGTATGCTGACGATACAGTCTTATATGCACCAGCTAGAACACCAGGTGCAGCAGCAGAGGTCCTGACCAAGGAAATGGAGGGAGTACCCAATGGCTCAAAGATAATCACCTGACGCTTAACATTAAAAAGACTGTTTCAATGTGCTTCTCTATAAGAGGTAAAGCCAAATGTACCATTAAAATAGGCCAACAGGCTATAGAGGAAGTGGATGAATTTAATTTTTTAGGTATTATTTTAGACTCACAACTTAATTTCAAAAAACATGTTAAGAAACTCTGACTGTCCGGACAAACCTGAACTGCTTCAGAATTATAAGACATCACATCCCGGTCAAGGCAGCTTTATTGTTCTTTCATGCAATGATACTCTCTCACTTATCATACTGTATTACCGTATGGGGCCAAGCCTCCCAGACAACTGTCAAACCAGTCACATCATTATATAAACAGGCACTGAAAATAATGGACCAGAAACCAAAATCATCACATCACTGTTTAATTCTACAAAAATATAAGTTATTAAGTTTTGATAATTTCATTAAGTTTTCTTTTCTTAAAATAATTTTTAAATGCGCAAATAATCTGGCGCCCTCTGTACTTTGTCCATTTGTCATGAAAACAAAGGCAAGGAGCGCGGCCACAAGAGGAGCAGTGGGTGGTAACTGCACAGTAGAGGGGCGCAAAACTCATTTCGGCCAGTCATGTTTTTCAGTAATAGGAACCCGCTTTTGGAATGACTTACCGATAGAACTAAAAACACAAACAGAACTGACAACATTTAGCAGTAAGGTAAAACATTAATCAGGGATGTGACCACTAAGAAACGCACGCCCGCACACATGCACACACATACACACACTCTATTGTCTGTGTTTTACTGTACTGTCTGTGTAGATGCCTGGCTGTTGGCATAGGTGAGAGTTTGCGGGCGGTTGGGTATCTGGGGGTTGTGTAGTATGTGATGTGATGTTTTGTGTCTGTGTTATTGTATGTTGTGTGTGACTGGCTGTTCGCATAGGTGAGAGTTTGCGGGCGGCTAGGAATCTGGGGGTTGTATTGTATGTGATTTGCTGTCTGTGTTATTGTATTTGTGTATGTTGTGACTGGCTGGCCGTATAAGTGAGAGTCTGCGGGCAGTTGGGTGTCTGGGGGTTGTGTTACGTGACTTGCTGTTTGTGATGTTCCTATGTATGTTGTGGTTGTCCTGATGTGCATGATTAGGGTATGAACACTAACATCCCTTCTGAAAAAAACAGCTAGAAACCAGCTTATGCTGGTAGCTGGTTTTAGCTGGTCTTTGCTGGTTTTCTTCCAGCTCTTGCTGGTCTTTGCTGGTGTAGCTGGTTGGGCCACCGGCTGGATATGCTGGCGTGACCATCTGAGGAAGCTGGTCATGCTGGTGTGACCAGCCTGTCTTGTGGGATACAGCTGGTGCAAGATGGTCATGCTGGTGACCAGCTTGTCAAGCTAGTCATGCTGGTTTGCTAGAATGACCAACATAAGCTGGCATGGCCAGTTAAACCAGCACTATAGACCAGCAACACCAGCTAAAATGACCTGCTTGAGGTGGTATAACAAGCAAAACCAGCTGAATTACCATCATAAGCTGGGAAAACCAGCTGAAGGTATGTTTTCGCAAGAGATTTGCTGGTCTAGCAGGTCAACCATCATAGGGTGGTCAAACAAGCTGGTCAACCAGCAAACCACCTTTAGCTGGTCAGGCTGTTTTTTTTTCAGCAGGGATGGCATTGACTGTGATAGCTATGTATGTAATAATGTGCGCTGCATTGTCCCTGACAAATAAACGGAAAAAAAAAAAAATTACATGCCCACAAATCTCAACTGTACATGCCCGCAGATAGGCCTGCTTATAAAGAAGACAACACTATTTTCTCTGTGGCCTTTGAGAACAACTGCATCCGTGGCCGGAAAAATATAATGGCGACCTGAATTGCGGCACACTTGGTTTAAACACAGCCAGAACCCTGCACACTTGGTTTAAACGCAGCAGAACCCTGCCAAGCAGTTAGAATGTCAGATAATTGGTCAGTTAATTGGTCATCCCAAGTGAGGTTTGGGCATTTTCAGGAGCGGAAATGCAAACCAGTGGGGAGGACGATGACATTGCAGTTGCATTTGCACACACATACACACACACATGCCTAATGGCATACTAGCGCAACTTCAAAGCATCAATGCTGGAGCAAACTGTGTTATGCGTGATCTGAGGTTACATCAGCTGTGAGAGTGATTATGGTGCGAGGGTGGGGTGATGGTGCGAGGGTGGGGGATGATGGTGCGAGGGTGGGGTTGATTGTGTAAGGGGCGGGGGGGGGGGGGGTCTGTCCTGGAACTAGATAATGTGTTCAGTCCCACAGCATCAGAGAGAGCTTATGTAATAGTATATAGATATATGGATATAGATATAAGGTGTTATATACGGACATAAAGAAGCTTTGTGTTGACATGAGACATGTTCAGGGTAATAACTTTCCCTCATAATAAAATTTCCCTCACAGGATCAAATGAGTATATATACTTACTATAACATCCCTACAGAGCCACAACACACTCACACACCTGGCAAACCAACAACAGCACTACTGCATCTACTGTCAATTCAACACCAAGAACAACACTACTGCATCTAGTGTCAATTCAACAAGGTGCCCAATATAGAGCTCCTAACTATACAGAGTTACTGTGGAAAACAATTCATTAAAAATATTTTTTACAGTGTTTAATACATTGTAAAAGAATGGCCATTTCAAATGTGTTTTATAGAATTTAAGTAAAGATAAAAGTTAATTAAAGCCTATTTTTAGTATTAAGTGGAATTAAATCATCTCCACCAAAAGCATGCCTACGGGCCATTGCTGATATGAACCATTTATTTTAGAACGCATTAAAATTCAGCCCTGACGCAAAGCTAAGTTCATAAATGGCCCTCTAATAGTTCTTTTATTTGTCTTTGGCCGTAAGGATCCGGTGTCAGTTATGACTCTAATGGATGAGCGATTTCTGCTCTGTTTCCACTAACATAGAGGACATTAAATCGGGGTATTTAAGGGCAAAACAAAGAAAGAGGGAGAGGTGACAAGGTCATTTATTAGCCCCACCCCCTTCTGTTACCTCAGCCCCTTCTGGTCATTTATTAGCCCTATTACTTCTGTTACCCCACCCCCTTTTGCTGTCCTCTCTTTTCTTCCTCCCTGTATCTCACCCTCGCTCTTAGGGATGATAGAGTGCAGCAGCTTTGGTTGCAGAGGCTAAAATCAATAGTTATTCTCTCTCCATTCATCACTTAAACTTAATAAATCAGACCAACCACACGTCCTTCTGCCCAGCAGCAGAGAGAACACAACAGCATCCCAGCTAACACGGTTATGTTGTAGCATCCCAGCTAACACGGTTATGTTGTAGCATCCCAGACAGTGACGGACTGGACGGTCTGGCATTTGGGCAAATGCCAGAAGGGCCGCAGCCTCTCGTGGGCCGGCCAATCACGGAGTGGCATGCTTGTCGGGTTTGCGCGGCCCCTTAATCGCAAGGCCGGTTCCACATTATCTCTCGGCCCACTATCAAGCATCAATAGTATTAGCTGGCTTCAAATCAGCCATTTATCTAACTCCTCTTTCTCCTGTCATGAGGAAACTGATCAGTATTTATACCAGATATGAGTCTCTATACTACAGTCATGGTGACCCTCAATATTTACATAATTGTAATGTCTACATTCTTTTGTAGCCTTATTCAATCAAATGTTTAAAAAGTGCATTGTTTAAAATTGAAATACAATAAATATACCTGTATCTTTTGTTTTATTATTGGTTTACAAAAGTTATATGAAGCAATGACTGGGAATTTCAAAACCGAATGCGTCTACTTCCTTCAGCACAGGAATTGTATGCCGATCTAGCATGCCTTGATCCTCGGAATTTTCCTTATAAAAGCTAATAAACTGCTCCCAAATGCACTTCGAAACATAAGTGAATGTCTGCTTAAATTCAGTGAAGATGCTACGGTCGAAAATCTATTTGGAATGGACACACCTCGCTACGCACTGGGACAGCCTGAAAAAGTCTTCTCTAAACAAGTAGGCCTACACAGTCAGAGCGTCGGACTTTGATGATGCCGCGGAGATAGAGGAAGATACAGAAGTAAACCTGGTGAGCAATAAATGTGCTACCTGCAAGAATTGTGCAATCTGTTGCTATTTCCTTCTCCAGCAGTTAAACCTATTTACCTGTGCCTACAACGATATATGGTTAGCATATAAATTCCTACTAACATTGTCATGTACTCAAGTGGCATGCGACCTGAGTTTTTCCACTCTTAAATTCATCAAGAATCGCCTAAGGACACGATTGTCACAGGATAATTTGGAGGCCTTTATGCTGATGGCGACAGAGAAAGAGGTCCTAATGAACTTGAATGCTGATGACATGATAGACAGGGTTTCGTAGAAGAGCAAGACGTTAATTAAGACACACGTTTGTGGAGCGGCTGCTCTGATGATCTATTCTAGGCTATTCTTTTTTTCATTTTCATATTGCATTAATTTTTTTGGAGTTGTGCATTGATATATCCATGTTCTTGGTTCAGTCTTAATGCATATTAGAGTTCATCACCAATGGGGCTACAAACGTGCGTGTTATTTCCATGCATGTGAAGTTATATCTGTGTGTTGCGGGCATGTGCGCGCGCGTCCCCGTGTGGGCTGCTGGTTGGTGAAAATGCCGTTTTTTAATCCCAGTCCGTCACTGATCCCAGATAACAGTTATGTTGTAGCATCCCAGCTAACACGGTTATGTTGTATCATCCCAGCTAACACAGTTTAAATGTAGCAACGTTGTGAGTAGCATCCCAGCTAACACAGTTATGTTGTAGCATCCCAGCTAACATGGTTATGTTGTAGCAACGTTGTGAGCAGCATCCCAGCTAACACGGTTATGTTGTAGCAACGTTGTGACCTGCATGGCAGAGTTCCAAGACGAAAACCACTGCTGAGCAAAAAGAACATTCGTCTCATTTTTGCCAGAAAACATCCAGATGATCCCCAAGACTTTTGGGAAAATACTCTGTGGACTGACAAGACAAAATTGTAACTTTTTGGGAGGTGTGTGTCCCATTACATCTGGCGTAAAAAAGTAACACCGCATTTCAGAAAAAGAACATCATACAAACAGTAAAATATGGTGATGGTAGTGTGATGGTCTAGAAGACTTGCTGGGATAAATGTAACCATGAATTCTGCTGTTCACCAACAAATACTGAAGGAAAATGTCTGGCCATCTGTTTGTGACCTCAAGATGAAGCGAACTTGGGTTCTGCAGCAGGACAATGATCCAAAACACACCAGCAAGTCCACCTCTGAATGGCTGAAGAATAACAAAATGAAGACTTTGGAGTCCTGACCTGAATCCTATTGAGATACTGTGGCATCACCTTAAAAAGGCAGTTCATGCTCGAAAACCCTCCAATGTGGCCGAATTACAACAATTCTGCAAAGATGAGTGGGCCAAAATTCCTCCACAGCGCTGTAAAAGATTCACTGCAAGTTATCGCAAACACTTAATTGCATTGCATGTAAATGCAATGAACTATTATCACTGTTCTTCTTATAATTATTCTTCTTCCGACCAAATTCAACGTTTAATGTGACTGAAACCGCTGAACCGTCTGACCTCATTCAAAGACTCCTACAAAGCTCTTGTAACGGACAATTGTACAATATATTTTTCATATTTGTGAACTTTATACTTTTTGAGATATTTACGATAAAAGAGCAAGAAATTCCACTAGAGTTAACATTGACCGCTGTGGCGGTGTGAAAAAGAAGTCCTCTCCTTTCCCCCTAGTACAAACATTTCAAAAACTGCCTTGTGCTACACCTGCATGGACTGCAGCCAAACACACTCACCTGCACTCAGTTTGTTTTATTGCTGTTTATGTCTTGTGTATGTATGTCTTTATACTAGGAGATTTTAACTGTGATTGGGTTAATGGTACAGACCACCACCACCCCCGCATTCCCTATAATGGTTTAGCCCAGACCTAATTGGGTAATTGCCTAGCCTATTTAAAGGCAGGCTTATTTCACATGGGAGAGAGACACAATAGACTGGAGACGCAGGAGAAACAGGAGGACATACTGGAGTGCCAGAGATCCAGGGCCAGGGAAGTTAAATGTTTATTTGTTTTCATGTAAAGTTAACCCTTGCTTGTTGTGAGGCAAAGGGAGAGTAGGTCCAAAGCTGCAAGGTCGCCTTGCTTGGACAGGGAGCCTAGAAAGGTTAGGTTCCTGGTGCCTAGTTTAATGGCACGGTACATGTTTGTTTGTCTACTGAAGATCCCCGGATTTCATGTTTGGACTCTAAATTGTGCTTCCTGGATCTGCCTGCTTGTCTATGGACTAAATAAATTATATTTTTGTATGGAACTGCTGTCTCCTGCCTTCCCTCGACACCACCTAATCCAGTGGCGCACCTCCCTGAACGTGGGGTGGTTGCCTCGGTCCCTCACAGGCGGCAACTTTTAGCATTATGACGTGACCTGCAGCTGAAAGCAATCAACCGCTGCAATCTTTCTACCACTGGAGCTGTACATTTTCTGAACGTTTTGGACGTCTTCGCCTGCCTTGATACTTTACTTGCTCGTAAAACTCCTTCACAGGCACATTTCTCTAATTACAGACAAGGTAAGTGGTCCGATTTTTGGTATTTGACTCATTTATGTCGTCAAACATTATGTTATGTAGCATTCTATACTATAGGCTATGCATGACATGATAGGTCACAAGTAGCCAAACTAACGTTATAACGTTATGGTAGTTCTAACGTTATGGTAGTTCTAACGTTAGGGAAATAGTTAACAGTAGTACTTACCCGTTGATATTTATTATGTAAGGAAACCCACCAAATCAACGTTAATATGTCGTCAACTTTAAAGTAACCGGTTAGCTGTAGGTTTCGATAACGTTAGCTAACGACAACCAAACCTAACGTTGCTCCCAGCTAAGCACTGACCTTAACGTTACCTTTGCTCACTTACCAGCAGCGTTTTAACTAACGTTAACGTTAACCAGATAGAGTACGGATCATATTGTACATACTATCTGGCTCTTTATTACACTGTGAAAAGGGACCTGATGAAAGCCATACTGTTTGGAAACGGACCATATGACCAAAGTATTATTAAAACACACTACAGAAGTTGAGTTTTACGTTTTTGTTGTCAACATAGGCTACAGAGTATGATGATCAGACCTAGCAAGCTGTAAGCTATAGTGTAGGCCTAGTTGGTTATAGGCTACTTAAAGAAGCCCTATGCAGGTCTGGTTATTTCTTTGCTGTTTCTGGGTTTTCGCCTGATTTGGGCTCACATTTTTCATGACCTAGCTCCCCCTGGAGCTTCAGTAGCAAGTGACTGCTACGCTAATCCCACACTAGCTAGCGAGCTAGCCATCAACAAACCAAGCTAAACACATACAGGGCTCAATAAAACGGTCGAGCAAACACATTGTTAAAGAGACTATCAAATCACATTACAAAAACAAAGTTCACCCAAGGGTAGGCTACTTACAATTTCAACAGCAACAAAGCCAAGTCGGAGTCCGTTTTGCAGTCTTCTTAGAAACTACAATCTGACTACATTTTCGAGGCGTGATTGGATACTTCCGCTGAGTTACATCCGGGATGTGTTCGGACCGCGACCAGAAAGTTGCATATTCGTTTTTTCCGCGAGAAGCACTAGGGGGAGACGAAGCACCCACCAAATGACCCAATTAATGTTTTAGAACCATCAGAACGACTCTCAACCTGCATAATTAAGGTAATTTTTGCTAAAATTGTTGCATAGGGTTTTTTTATTATCAGAATGGTCCATCCTTAAGACTCAGTTTATGACTATCAACAGCAACAACACACCCTTTGCCTACAAAGTGTTCTAAGCTGTTTACTTTTAACTGTTTGGCTATCAGCTATCCTTAAACTGAAATGAGTAAAACACATTGTTGCTTTGTTTGTAATAAAATACTATAGGCTAGTATAGTTATACCATTACAGATTTATGGTGCAACAACCTCACTTAAATATCTAAGTTGTATTGAACAATTGTACACATTCCATGTTTTTAGTATAACTCTTAACTCGTTTGCTTTTGTCTTTTAGGTTCCAGACCAGACCAGTGTGGTGATGATCGTGTATTACATTACATTTACATTTACATTTTTGCATTTACATGCAATGGTAATTCCCTGGAATTACATTTTCTAGTTGCAGTTGTTGCTGCTAAGAGTGGCCCAACCAGTAATACGGTTTAGGGGGCAATCAGTTAGCCTGGTCGTTACCATCCTACGTACTTCCGCCCTAAATTTGATTTAGGTCTCGCACGTAGTCTGGCCCAACCCACATTATGCGGCTCGCGTGTAGCCGAGCCATTCAGCGAACAGTTGAGTGACGCGAAACTTGCCTGCCGAGTTGCTTGTAGTCCAGCGAAGCTTGTAGTTCAACAGCATAGCAACAATGGCGACGGAGGAAGAGACGCTAGAAGCTATCCGCGAAGTTGTCCCAACTCTCGAGGGCATCACGCAATTAAAGCAGAGGCAATAGGCTTGTCTTATCAGTTTTATAAATGGCAAGGACGTCGTATAACTCTCCTTCCAACTGGCTTTGGGAAAAGTTTGATTTATCAGATGGTGATAACTAAACCTAAACGCACAAGTGTACTACATGCATCAGTACTTATCATGTTATCAAATAAACGTTTGCTGCTCGTTATTCTCCCCCCTACTCTCAAATTACCTTTATATAATCAGTGCGGCAATGTTAGGCCTACTTAAGGAATGGAATGTTAGCTACTATCTAGCCTACCAAGCGGGGCTCAAGTCAAGGCGGTGTGTCTTGACGTGAGCTAGCCGGTTGACTGGGACTAGCGGTTACCGAGCTGGGCTCAAGGTAAACCGCTCCGTGTTTGTGTTTGACAGACTAAGCAGGCCGAGCTGGGCTCAAGGGGAGTCTACCGTGCTTGTGGACAGTAATGTTACCCAGTCACCGAGCGTGGCTGAAGGTGAGGCTGCGTTGTTTTATGCCGAACAACTGTTAGTTTAACCGAGCAAGCTCCAGGTTAAATAACACGTAGGTCGTCAGTACAATCCAACTTATCCGAGAGTGTAGTCTGAAACAGCCCGTGGAGGACGAAGTAAGCTCCGTAGCTCCGACGAAGTCACCGGGCTGCGTAGAACAACAATCTTCTGATAAGCGGTGAGAAGAGATAAGAGGGAAAACTGGCGTGTGACGAGCTGATATAATCTCGGTGGCGTGACGCTTTTGGTATACAACTCTCGGTCTGGCTGGCGCAACAGAGATATATCCACTACGAAGAGACTGCCCTGGCGGTCAGGTAGCCTACAAACTAGCCAGCGGTCTGTTTACTACTGAGAGCAGAAGTGGGAAGCGTCAGACAATGTCTAATAAAACGGGCTCTGGAAGCGTAAGAGCCTGAACTCCGGCGCACAGCATACGTCATTACCAAACGTTGCTGATTGGTTAAGGGAACTCCAATGATTTTAAACCTCAAAATAAGCATCCGCTCATTACGGAGACAGATTCTTATTACATTGTTCCAGACTGTATGACGAAGAGAAACGTAGTCACTGGCGGTAAGGACCAGGCTAGCAATCAGTGGCCCAACCAGTGATACGGTTCAGAGGGCTCAGGGCCATGTAGGTTTGGATTTTGTTTTCCCTTGAGAATAACAACCTTCATTTAAAGACTGTATTTTGTGTTATCTTTGACTAATATTTAAATGTGACAAACATGCTAACAAATAAGAAATCAGGAAGGGGGCAAACACTTTTTCACACCACTGTAATCCATTTCCTTTCTAAAATACCCAATAATGGCACACACACACATCAATGCTAATTGCCTTGCCCTATGGGCCATGGTTTCTTCTCAAAACACACGCACATTCCCTCTGACACAAACTCTTTTAAATCTGTTCCATTTGTAAAGCCGCATAACAGTCTTTTTCCTTGGCTGTTTCAGAGTAGTAGGATCTCCATGGGACTGAGTCCCTCTTCTCTCTCTCTCTTTCTTTCTCTCTCTCTCTCTGAGTGGCCTGGGACTGCAGGAATGCATGGCTCCTATTCTCTCTCTCATGGCTCCCGGCTGCGTCAGGGGGCTCATTTCCCCCCGCCATCATAACATAACGGCCTCTAAAATATAACTGCTCTTTATCAAACTGAGTCACAGGGTTATTGCCACAGACTCCGTGATGGCTCTCGATCTCAGTCAGGCACAAACATGCTATCTGATGTGCTACATGTCTCACAGGCATCGGGCATCTGCAGTATAGAGAGAGAGTTCTACTGAGAGAGAGGGGAACAGAGGGAGGAATGAGAGAAACAGTCATAGTGGATTCTTTTTAAATGTCAGAGATCATCTCAGAGAGAGGAATGAGAGAAACAGAGAGGGATGAGAGAGAGAAACGGAGAAGGATGAGAGAGAAACAGAGAGAGGGATTATTTTTAAATGTCAGAGATCGTCTCGGGTTGTGCATTATTAGGAGCACTGGAATGCTTGAGTCCAAGTTTCTTTCCATATCTGATGAAACGAGGAAGACATCTGGAGCGCGCTCAGTAGCAGCCTTACCCCTGGGGACTGTGGGGTTGGACACATGCACACAGCCTGATCCAAAGCTCCTACTGGTCTTAGCTGTGGTTCTGAACACAGGATGCTAACTCACCTGGACACGATACATCAGCATGCTAACTCACCTGGGCACCAGGGATGGCCACTGTGGCTGGTGGATTCCAAAATCTACCAGACACTCAACTTTTTTACCATGCACTAGGGAAATGGCATGAAAATGTGATGTGATATGATTATAGTAGGCTACCCAAAATGATCACGGTTATCGGCATTATTGCCATATGACTAAAATGTGCTGAATTTTGCCCTAAACCTACAAGCACAGTAGCAACAAAACTAAAGGCCAACAGAACCACAATAATATGCCATAGTGTCATGTCATAAAAGGGGTGTGGCTCGTTTAAGACTCCATTTGTGTGAATTCTGGAGCATCCTATAATCCAACTCTCCAACTTGATCTAACTATAGTGTACATCATCTGATTTAAATATTTACAGGTATCAAGGCTATATTTAACATTTAGCATTTATTTTCTATTTGGCCTGTTATGAAATCATGCACTGAACAATAAATGCACAGCTCCGCTTTAAGAAACTTAATGTTTAGCATTTTGTGAAACTACATTGGAAAAACTGGTTTTAATATTTACAGTTATCTAGGCGATATTGTTAACATTTATTTTGTATTTGGCCTTATCGTGTACTACAAAAGTCCAAAGTTAGAGACCTTGTAGACATTTGCTTCAATTTCAAGACCGGATTACTGTGGAATGGCTAATTGCATAACGGAATGCTTTACACCTTTGTGTTCGGTAGTTTCTGCTAAAGTTCTGTTTATTCTGATATGCGGTTTGTAATTTCTTGAATGAAAAGTTTGTGAGATATTCCACCACGGCGAATGAGTGTGGAGATGTTTGCCTCATAGGTCTAAATAGTAGCATGTCATCTTGTTTTCCGTGAAGGTGTCGCGGGCCGGATTAAAATAGTTACGGGCCACTTCAAAAGACAACTTTGTCTGTGAGAATATTAGTCTGTGAAGATACAACGCAGATCCACAGATCTCACTAGATTTGTTTATGCAGTCATCCTGAAATAAGCTAGCAGTGGCACATGAAAGCATAGCGACAGTTTCTTAATGGTAATGGCAAAAAGTGAAGCACTGCACCAGTGACTATAGGCTATGCTGCAGGCGGCGGCTCACTAGTTGTAAAACTTCAAATCAGCGTGATTTACGGCTGGTAACGTTACATGATCCCTACAGACACTTTCTTATTTTTAACCGTCAATAAGTTTGAAAATTAGACCGGATCTGACTATTTGTGGTAGCCTATGCTAGCTCTATTTATTTACCCGCCACAGTGGCTGGTAAGTTGACCAAATTCACCCGCCAGCGCACAAAACTACCTGCATTTGGCGGGGGGGCGGGTGGCTAATTTCCATCCCTGCTGGGCACGATACATCAGCATGCTAACTCACCTGGGCACTATATATCAGCATGCTAACTCACCTGGGCACGATACAGGATCTGCTATCTAAAGTTGGCAGTCTTACAGGCCTTAGACCCTGATCGTATTAGCTTGGCTGTTTTTTTACACAGCTTATGGCTTCCTTACATTGCACGATTTTGGTCTGTTTTCACAGTCGGCGACTAAATTTCCAAAGTTGGTCAGAAATCATGGGAGTAGTACTGGAATCGCGGCGCGCTCGATCGCGGATTAACTAGATCGTTAAGTGTAAGGTGCCAATCTTAGCGGTTGTAAGTCAGTCGGAGTCAGTCCTTTTCTAGTTTCAAACATGTTTGATATTATCGCAAGTCTTTCTAGTCGTGGCTCATGCAAATAGTGACGTGAACTATAAATAGTGATTTCTCTCCAACACCAAACAGGAAGGGGCAAAGTAGGCGACAGCTGTAGCCTATATGATTATTTGTTATTCTTAGAATATTTGTCATTTCTTATACATATTTAGTCGGCTCTTCCACGTGACAGAACTACTCTATATCGGTCAGGGATGTCACGCATGAAACAATGCTGCAGAAACACGAAAATACAACTTTGAGTTTAGTAGGCTATCATTTCGGTTCCTGTTTATCGATTGCACGACGGGTAATAATTTAAAGGAATCTAGTTGCAGTCTTGTAAATAGTGACCCTGTGACTTAAAACTCTACTACTTTTCTTTAGATGTGAGAGGGTCTGAGACTGTAGTCTTTTACAAATCTTTCCAAAGTCTGTCAGTGTAAGGAGGGCTTTAGATGCTAGTCTCAGGTCTTAGACCCTGATCTTATTAGCTTGGCTGGTTTTTACACAGCTTAAGCCCTCCTTGACAGACTTTGGAAAGATTTGGAAAATATTTTTGAAAGACTACAGTCTCAGACCCTCTCACATCTAAAGACAAGTAGTAGAGTTTTAAAGGAGAAGTTCGGTGTGAAATTGACCATAGCTGTACTGAAAGATGTTGCCGAGTACTCACATGTGTCCAATAGGCACCTTCGCTCACCCCCTAGCATTCCAAATTACGCCGTTTTTAGCCGAGTAGCTGTGGGGGCATAGCGTAGCCTATGCAACTAAATCGCTATTTTTACACCATTAAAAAGGTTCCAAGTAACTCCACACTGCATTGGTAGACTTCTGAGGGTCTTGGAACCTTTTTAATTGTGTAAAAATAGTGATTTAGCTGCATAGGCTACGCTATGCCCCCCACAGCTACTTGGCTAAAAACTGCGTAATTCGGAATGCTAGGGGGTGAGCGAAGGTGCCTATTGGACACATGTAAGTACTCGGCAACATCTTTCAGTACAGCTAAGGTCAATTTCACACCGAACTTCTCCTTTAAGTCACAGACTATGGGTCCGTCCCAATACCTCCCCTACTCCTAGATTTTTGCCCTAACCCTCGTTTTTGCACGTGTAGGGCTATGGTGTCCGATTACTTTAGGGAGCAAGGGGAAGTGCTATTTTCCCCTTAAAATCAACCCTCAAAACATAGCCAGGACCGATGCAGGCTTAAAACGAAGTGGGAGATGCAATTACCCAGGAGAATTATCAAGCTCAGTTAGCCGGCCAAATTTGTCATATATTTTTGCAAATAAGCATATTAAAATTTCAAAATATGTTGGAATATGTTAGTTTGATGCACATCTGATGGACAGTTGAGTTTTGAACACTAATGTTAGAAAATATCTCACGAAGCTATCTGACGATGTTCATGATATCTGCTGAGTGCTTAACGATCTAGTTGACGGGAGCTCGCCACGATTCCAGTACAACTCCCATGATTTCTCCCCGACTTTGGAAATTTAGTCGCCGCCTGTGAAAACAGACCAAAATCGTACAATGTAAGGCCGCCATTAGATGCTAGTCTCAGGTCTTAGACCCTGATCTTATTAGCTTGGCTGTTTTTTACACCGCTTAAATCAGGGGTCTCAAACTCCTGGCCCGCAGGCCAGATCCGGCCCGCGTCCGGCCCAATTCCGGCCTGCGGCCTATGTTAAAATAATAATGTAATCCAGTCCTTGAGGGTATTTTTAATTTGCGACAAACAACGATACTGATTAAAATAGACGATAGATC
The DNA here is from genome assembly GCF_046254945.1 of Alosa pseudoharengus. Taxonomy (NCBI): domain Eukaryota; kingdom Metazoa; phylum Chordata; class Actinopteri; order Clupeiformes; family Clupeidae; genus Alosa; species Alosa pseudoharengus. The sequence continues at coordinate 391,712 of NW_027468609.1, read as the reverse complement.
CAAGTACGGTGACAAATCTCATTTGTACTCTCCTCCACTATTTGCTAGACATCCAGAGCTTGATTCAAACCCAAAATCCCTGCACAAAGTGTTCAGGAAATACTTGTAGGCTATTACACGCGATAAACACGAAGACGTGCATTTGTAATGACGCGGAAGTGATTCAGGCCATAGTTTTGCACAAATTGAAGCAGAAATAGGCCTACACAAAACGTTCACGTGTGATGAAGTCTTGGGTAGGCTTGGGTATTCACATATTCTGATTCTGAAGGAGAATATCCTTTTGGAGATTATCGATCGTCTATTGACAGTGATAGTCACGGTGCGTCTGTGAATGAGGGTGCGTTGCGTGTAGCCTATACGACGGTGTCCACTAGCATACCGTGCTTATTTCGACCCTCTGCCCAACATAGCTTGGAGGTTGCAGTGGTAATCGTGATGATAGTGTCCGCAATGGACGTGGTACAGACAGCAGGGGTAGTAGAAATAGGGCTCTGAAGAACTACAAAAAGTCACCCGCGTTATGAACTGATTTGACCAGGATACTTTATTGTAGGCCTTGTGGTTATAGGCTAGTAATAGTTTACTATTGTTGGTACATCTTAGGTGTTTTCCTGTTAATTTGTTATGTGGGTAATATGACAAAAAAGAAAGTAAACCTGCTCAAATATGTTCATCCAGTATTTACTGAAAGGTGCATCATTTGAGGTGCTTGCCATCCAGTGGCAAATTAGATGGGTAAAAGTACCCCCTTCATAAACTTTTGTTTATACTCAAAGATTTTTACATTTACAGTAGGACTTTATCTCTGACCACTTTCAAGCCATGGCCTTTTGACATTTTGATATAAAATTCCAATGGTATTGCTTTCTTAACCCTGATGCCTAGTTTGCCAGGTTTAAAAAAGTTATGAGAGGAAAATATTTTTATTTGGTGTGAAGCACAGACATAGGCCTACCTTTTTTTTATGCTTTTTTGTTTGTTTTTATCATTTGTATTAATATTTATTTTATCATTATTTTATTTATAAGCTAAGGTTGCTAGCACAGGTGTCTAAGACTTGCACTTTCTGTTTGTAGTTTTGTGTTTGAAAATACAGTATTTAAAAAAAAGAAAACATTGCATTTTAGGAAATAGCCGTTATTTTTTTGTATTATTCTTTAACACTGACGTGGCCCTCCAATCAGATGACATTGGCAGAAGTGGCCCTCAGCTCATTTGAGTTTGAGACCCCTGGCTTAGATGCTAGTCTCAGGTCTTAGACCCTGATCTTATTAGCTTGGCTGTTTTTTACACAGTTTGGATGCTAGTCTCACTCATATTAGTCTCTAGACACACTGGTCTGGCTAACCATTTTTATTGATGCTGTCTTACCTGTATACATCGATAATACTTTTATTTGCCTGATTGGCCTATCCCTTAGCTTATTGTTATTAGTCGCAGGTCTTGCATGGCCATTTTGAGCTTAGATTCTAGTCTTGCTGGTCCTTGTTAGAGGTCTTAAAGGAGAACTCCTTAAAGGAGAATTTTTATGGGGCTAGAAATCTTTAAAACCATGCACCCAGAGTGTAGCATTGTAGCTGCCTTGCTGCTTTAGCTGTTGGCTTTAGCAACTCAAGCTAGGTAGCACAGATTATACTCAGTACTCGGTTACCTCGAGAAACAGAGATCTATGTGAAATCGCTGGACCCGAGTTTTCCTTTAACCATCTCGACTGCTGATCTTATTGGGACTAGATTCTATGGTGGTATTCCTAGTTTGAGTCTGTTAGGCTCATATTCCAATCACACTACTGGTTCTTTACCCTTATGGTTGCTGTTTATGGACTGCCAGCGACAAGACACCATGTAATGTTAATCTAGCTCAGTGATTATAGGTGAAATACCTACTGATGCGAAAGCTCTGCTATATGCAAGAGACCATGTAATGTTAATCTAGCTCAGTGATTATAGGTGAAATACCTACTGATGATGCGAAAGCTCTGCTATATGCAAGAGACCATGTAATGTTAATCTAGCTCAGTGATTAAAGGTGAAATACCTACTGATGATGCGAAAGCTCTGCTATATGCAAGAGGCCATGTAATGTTAATCTAGCTCAGTGATTATAGGTGAAATACCTACTGATGATGCGAAAGCTCTGCTATATGCAAGAGACCATGTAATGTTAATCTAGCTCAGTGATTATAGGTGAAATACCTACTGATGATGCGAAAGCTCTGCTATATGCATGAGACCTATGTCTCATGTCTTATGTTACATCTCTCGAGGAGTCTGTTTTTTTCTGACCTTACTCAGGGTGAAAGGAGGGTAAGGGCTTGGTCTTCGGCCTGGTTGGTTTGCTTTACTGGTCTGAGATCAGCGGGTCTCTGACTGGCCTTGACTGGCACATAGTGTTATTCCCCCATCTCCCAGCTGCAGAGTCATTAGTCTCTCTGTAGCAGGCCTCTTTCCAGGACTCAGACTATTAGTGTGTGTTAAAAGCTTTCCCCTCAGCCAGACCCAATTGAGAGATGGACTATTTCCTGACTTTCAGCGCCACTGAAATTAAAGTGACAGTCCCCATCTAATCTAATTAACAAAACCGCACACAAATAGATTGGCTTTTTTTACCATCTCTCCCTTCCTGGGAAGCCATCTGGCAGGGGCTGGCTAGGGTGTCAGCGCCAATGCTGAAGGACCCATATCAAAATTCATGAAGGAAATATCGCCACACAGTCGAAAGGGTGATTAGAGAAGGAAGGTTATAGACTGGACCTCTCTGAGTGATGAAAACAGCGCAGACGCTTAGCAAAAACAACTCACTGGTTATAGACTGGACCTCTCTGAGTGATGAAAACAGTGTAAATGCTTAGCACATTAGCTTAGTGCAAACAGCCCACTGGTTATACTGGACCTCTCTGAGTGATGAAAACAGTGTAAATGCTTAGCGCATTAGCTTAGCGGAAACAGCCCACTGGTTATGAGCCTGGTATGAAGCCAGCGGGTCACAGGGGATCTGAACTAAGGGCATGAATGCTTCAGCGTGTGTGTCAACTGAACTCACTCGCTTGCTCTCACTCTCACACACACACACACAGAACAGGGCTGGATGAGCTAAGAACAGCACCAGAGAACATGATGGGCAGTTCACCAGAGGTCAACCTGAAACCCCAAACTTAGCTACACACACACACACTTAGCCCAGGACAGAGCCAGGCTGGACTCAGAGCAGAACTAAGCACACAGGACAGAGAGCAGAACTAAGCCAGAGTCCCCGGTGGAGGTGCATTCAACTTGGGAAAGCAGAGGCAAATTTCTTTGACCTCTTTTATGTGTATAAATATATACATATTCAGAATTGTTTGCTTTTATACTGTAACCATTAGTTCATCATCCATCTTTTTTGGTGGAGAATCAGCTCCTCAGAAGCTTATATATGTTTGCAAACAATCAGTGAATTGGTGCAGCGTTGGCACAGGTCTCTTTTGGCTCTCTGGCGTTGGCACAGGTCTCCCCTCTGCCATGAGCCGGTGTTCAGGGAGCCGTTAACGTTGTGCATGCCAGCCTCTCAGTTCAGGAATAGAAGTGAAATAATGCCGAATCGTGTTGTTAAACGAGGACCACATGTGCCAAAAGAAACATCAATGTAGCTTTCATAGGTATAAATAAAACTCAGCGCAGCGCAAAACAGTGCTGCATGCTAAATTAACACCAGCTGTTAGGGGTGTTAACAGCTTTATGTCCTAATTCAGTGCAGCAACAAGTCATTAGTGTAACAGCAAAGCAAAAACTACACTGCTCTGGCTTTATGTTTGAAAGAAAGCTTTTGTGAACAGGAAGTGCATCTATGAAGTGCATCTGCGGCCAGAATCAGATCAGCATTGTGAAAGACCTGTTTGTTCCCAAGGCTGCCACTCCCACCACAATGTTAGCAGAAAAACCGTCCATTAAGTCTTCCTTTAGTAGCTTATCTACAACCAGGGCACACTATACACCAGGTGGTACGCGAGCTGCCACTAGAGGTACGTGAGATGAAAAGGGCAATGTCAGAAAGGTGTTAAAAATGATTAATTAATTAATAATCTAATTCATTCATAAATAATACATCATTTCAAATCGGGTTATAATGATATGGAAGCGTGAAATTAAAGAAAATCATTTGTAAACTCTATAGCATAGTAGGCTATGTTTTCAATAAAAAAATAAGCTACCCACAATGCATGTGATTTCCTGCGGGCAGTCAGAATATCTGGCACGTTAGTTTCGTGGAAATATAGACTAGGTAGAAGGCTACGCAAACATGGAAAACTGGCTAAAAACATGGACACGGTCCAAAAGCCCTAATCAAAGCAATCGAAGAGGAGAAGCGAGAGAAGCAGGAGACGGTAACGATGTGATGGGGGCAGAATGATGGAGGTGGAGGTGGAGCGCAGGGGGATAAAAGAAAGTACAAGACAGAAAAGACTGCGCGAAGAAAACGAAAACATGATGAGGCATATAGCCCTATAGTCTAGTCGTGATTTCATGAACCCAGAAATGTTGAGTACCCTAAAGTTTTATTGCAGAAATGTCATCTATAGGCCTAGTGGGTGGAATTCAACTTGGTTGCCTAAAGTTGCACTTTGGGCAATTTGCATAATTAGCATAAATAGGCAATTAAGGCGAGGCAGTAGGTGAATAGGGTAAAAAATGTACATAATAGATATCACCATGAAACTTTCTGAGTTGATTACTTATGTTAAGATGAGAAAAAAATGTATTGCATGTTTTTTATATTTTAATGTTTACATATGCAAATGAGGCCCTATCTCATTAAAAATGCTCTAATTTGCATACACACAAAAGCAGATAGTGTGATAAAGCCAGGCTCAAAATTGTTTTTCCAAGGTAAACACGTATACTTGGGGGGGGGGGGGTGAGTTGCTGAAAACCTTTAAGAAACTTGGTAAGGAGGCAGTGTTGACCTATGGACAGACAGATTAAGAAATTAAGTGTGCCATGCAAAACTAGAAAAGCACTCCGAGAGTGCAGACCTCCGCCAAGGGAAAACATAACCGCCTTCTGGATCCAGACGGTGATCCGGTTCACTCCCAAACTTTTTGAGTTATCTTGCGAACAAACACACAGACAAACAAACAAACAAACAGACAGACAAACCCCGATGAAAACATAACCTCCTTGGCGGAGGTAATAACTATATAACAGCATGCACACACACAAACCCACAAGAACTATATACAATATGCAAAATAACTATATCCAGCATGCACACGTACACAAATGCACAATAACTATATACAAGAACTATATACAACATGCAACGCGCACACACACACACACACACACTGTAAACTATATAACTATATACAGTATGCACACACGCGCGCACACACACACACACACACACACACACACACACATATTTAACAACAACCACACAATCCCACTCAATAGCCTTCACCATCTTCATCATTTCTTTCCTCATTCCCTTCAGTCTCATCATCTTCTTGATCTTTATCTGAATGTATTGTGAATGGGTTGCAGCAGTGAACCTCACCCCCTTCACACTTGCAATAGTCAGTGCAACTGAGACTTGCAGCATGGCAGCTGCAGTTTCCTTGAACAATACTCGCTACCAGATTTACAGTCGCAGCAAAAAGCCTCCTAAGCTTAAAAAGCTTCCTCCAACAGATGCCAACCTGATGCTGCACATACATCAGAGAGAGCTTCCTGCAGATGCCAGAGACATCACAAAGTTTGGGTGGGAGGTTGCTAATGAAGGGGCTGTCATGCCCGCTCTTGCCATCCTGGCAGTGGCTCCAGTAAATTTGCTTGATGTCACCAGCTGTAGCTGCAGCACATTGAAAGCCTGCAGCAAAGGAAACTGCAGCTGCCATGCTGCAAGTCTCAGTTGCAGCAACCCATTCACAATACATTCAGATAAAGATCAAGAAGATGATGAGACTGAAGGGAATGAGGAAAGAAATGATGAAGTTGGTGAAGGCTATTGAGTGGGATTGTGTGGTTGTTGTTAAATATGTGTGTGTGTGTGCGCGCGTGTGTGTGTGTACATACTGTATATAGTTATATAGTTTACAGTGTGTGTGTGTGTGTACGCGCGCGCGTTGCATGTTGTATATAGTTCTTGTATATAGTTATTGTGCATTTGTGTACGTGTGCATGCTGGATATAGTTATTTTGCATATTGTACATTTCTGGGTTTACTATTGGGCCTATAGGGATCACGACTAGACTACTAGGCTTCACGTGGATTGGGAAACTGCCACAGTGCTTGGTTTGCAGTGAGGTGCTATCTAACCAGTCTAATCTTGTCCTCCACTTTTTAGCGTGAAACCTCATAGACCAGTTTTGATTGTGTTATTTGTTATCATGTAGGGCGGCTAATTAAACATGATGCCTGGAATGCGTCAATAGAATGTGTTACTTTTTTATGTGTCGGATGGTGGGGGTACGCGAGCCGAGACAGGATGTAGAAGGTGGTCCGCGGGAAAAAAAGTTTGGGAACCGCTGCTATACACACATACACATACTCTTTCTCTCTCTCACACACACACATTCTGTGGCTGGGCTAGCCCTAATCTGTGTGGCTGGACTAGCCCTAATCTGTTTGGCTGGGCTAGTGTGTTGCTGGACTAGTCCAAATCTGTGTGGCTGGGCTAGTCCTAATCTGTGTGGCTGGGCTAGCCCTAATCTGGCCCAGTCCGGCACACTGTACCAATTTTCTGGAGAAACTTTAAAGCAAACCCACAGAACTGTGAAGCTCACTGACAGAACAGGCAGTGTAGGCTACGCAGTACAGCTGGCTCCCTTTATATTACGTAGCACAGAGCACTAGCTTATTACGTAGCACAGAGCACTAGCTCCCTATATATTACGTAGCACAGAGCGCTAGCTCCCTATATATTACGTAGCACAGAGCGCTAGCTCCCTATATATATTACGTAGCACAGAGCGCTAGCTCCCTTTATATTACGTAGCACAGAGCGCTAGCTCCCTATATATTACGTAGCACAGAGAGCTAGCTCCCTTTATATTGTTTTACTGCACTGTACGTTTGTATGCAGCACAATGTAGCACACAGAGCCAGCTCCCTTTGTAATTAAGTATATTACTCTTTTGATCCCGTAAGGGATTGGCTGGTCCAGAGAGGTCATTAAAAGCAAAAGCTGACAGAAAACTGCAAATAGTCAGTTCTCTCCTTTGACATGGCATTAGCAGAGTCTTGGCAAAAAGCTAAACTAATTGGGATCCTTGGAAGTCTCATAACTTCTGTTGCTTTCTCTTTCCAAAACAAGAGACACTCGAAACATCTTGAGTGGCCAAGAAGCAAGACCTGGGTCTCATCAGGGCGGGGGTCGTTATATATATTCTTTTGATTCCTTAAATAAAGGTACTGGGAGGTGGTGTTGTACTGGGAGGTGGTGTTGTACTGGGAGGTGGTGTTTAGCCATATATTTGGTGCAAAACAACAGGGATTTGCACTGAGCACTGCTCCACCACACACACAGTCACATCCAGATAAGCAGATCCATATTGAGTCTCATACACAGATACAGATCATTTGAGACTTTCTTTACACAGATCATTACAGAGTTTATTAGCAGAGTTCTAGATCATAAGATCAATATAGAGTCACTTAGCTCCAGATCATTGGTCACTATGCAGAGGGCATATACACAATTCCAGATGATTCCTTAGACAGAAATCCACATTTCTTACCACAGATCCAGATCATCAGATGACTGAACGGTTAGCTTAGATCCAGATCAAGTGCCCTGCCCAGCCTGACAGATGGTGCATTAAGTTTGGGTGCAACTCACATTTCCTTGATGCTCTCGCCAACATGAATATGCTTGAAATAACTGACCTGACACAGTCATACACACACACTCTCTCTCTCTGTTTCTATTTCTATGGCAGTTCTGATGCAGCCGGTCTCTAAGGTGGCCCCCTCATTTCAGAAACAAGGTCAAGTTATCATGCAGTCTTAAAGCAGTGTCCTTGAAAGTGACGTCCATTTTGGCAAAGGTCAAGTTATCATGCAGTCTTAAAGCAGTGTCATTGAAAGTGACATCCATTTTGGCCAAGAAACTTTAGCATGTCAACTGAAGCTGAAAAACAACCAAAACCAAACAGCTAATCAGGGTCACTTTACCCACACCAAGCACCAAAAGGAGTAAGTCCACCAGTAAATCAGGTTGTCACACTAACCCAAGTAATGTTCACATCATTGCCGTCATCACCATCCTCATTATACGTTCAGAATGTATCCTCTGACGGGATCAGTCATACCATTACATCCAGCTCTTGGACAGGTGACACACTCAGTGATTTGCATTAATGATGTCATGATTACATCACCCAAGGAGCTCCTGCGGTTAGTTTTACTGATGTAATGATGTAATGTTTACGTCACCTTAGGAAATACTAACTCGCAAGTCATTTGCATGGCTCATGTAATGTAACGTGAAGTGAGAGCTCATTTGTATGCCATTAGGAGATGCCATCAGGGGCTGGCTGGTGATCCAGTTCACGCATCAATTTGCCGAGTGCTTGAAAGGCATATTACTGTAACCAAGAGGCTCGCTATCCTCTGACAGCCCATTAGGGGGCGTCATTACTCATCACAGTCCCATTCCTCCTAATACATACCATTATAATGCCATTTCCTGAAATCAGAGCACTAAGGGGACACAATGTATGGCCATATGTTCAATGCAAATGAAGTCACAATGCAATGTCCAGGCCATAGTCTACGAGGTATTGGAAATAGGGGTCACTTCTAGTTGCAGGGTCTCTAAGGCACATCTAAAGACATTTACTGACATCATAATGTAATAAGACCCTTGAATGTATTTCTATAAATCATATGACAATGTGAAATGTGATGTGACATCAATATGACAATGCACTGCCATTGAATGCAATCTGCCATGATGACAAATTACAGGTTTAAGTTCACCCCAGCATTTCTATATTGAATGCAATCTGCCATGATGACAAATTACAGGTTTAAGTTCACCACAGCATTTCTATATTGAATGCAATCTGCCATGTCAGTCCTATGGCAGGGGGAGCACATCACGTCACCATTATGGCCAGTTCACTAACATACAACGACATGTATATTGGGGGTTCTGCCCAATAACTATGAGGTCTAACTAAAGCTTAATAACTATGAGGTCTAACTAAAGCTTAATAACTATGAAGTCTAACTAAAGCTTAATAACTATGAGGTCTAACTAAAGCTTAACTATGAGGTCTAGCTAAAGCTTAATAACTATTAAGTCTAACTAAAGCTTAATAACTATGAGGTCTAACTAAAGCTTAACTATGAGGTCTAACTAAAGCTTAATAACTATGAGGTCTAACTAAAGCTTAATAACTATGAGGGCTAACTAAAGCTGCTTAATAACTATGAAGTCTAACTAAAGCTTAAAGGAATTATCCGGAGTAAAATGCACTTTAGATCAATTTACAGATGATTGGGAGTACATACGTTGAGTTGACATCCAAATCATGTCATTCGGATGTGTTTTGAGAAAGTTCGATGTTACCGTTTTTAGTGAAAACTCGTTAGCCTGGAAGTGACCAGGGCATGTCATTTCGCCGCTACAAAGCGCTATTTTTATACCTCTTCTACAGTTCCAAACAACATTACACTTACGTGGTAGTGAGTAGAGGGTCCCTAAAGCCAAACCGAAGTATCCCGAGGTCTTTATGTGGTCGGATAGAGAGTCCAGAATGAATTTCATCAACCAGTACCTTTCCGGAAATGTTGCCATCTTTGCTGCCATCTTCAGGAGAAAGTCCGTAGGAGTCGATTGCTGAGTGTGGAGTAACACGCTCTGGAAATTCACAATTTCGTCGCCGTTTTTTTTTTTTTATAAACATAGTCCAGTCCATACAACTTCATTTCAATTTCGAAAGAAATACTGGACTATGTTTAAAAAAAAAAAAAACGGCGACGAAATTGTGAATTTCATGATGAATGACATGATTTGAATGTCAACTCAACGTATGTACTCCCAATCATCCGTAAATTGATCTAACTAACTAGTTGAGGTCTAACTAAAGCTTAATAACTATGAGGTCTAACTAAAGCTGCTTAATAACTATGAGGGCTAACTAAAGCTGCTTAAAGATGCTTAATAACTATGAGCTCTAACTAAAGCTGCTTAATAACTATGAGCTCTAACTAAAGCTGCTTAATAACTATGAACTCTAACTAAAGCTGCTTAAAGCTGCTTAATAACTATGAGGGCTAATTAAAGCTGCTTAATGACTATGAGCTCTAACTAAAGCTGCTTAATAACTTATGAGGGCTAACTAAAGCTGCTTAATAATTATGCAAAATATAGTTGCAAATGTAATGCCATGAGAAAGATCCTAAGCAGTAGAAAAAAACAGAGGCACACTCAAGGGCTTGATACTAATACAATTTGTATTGAGAGCCAAGGTTTTTTTAACCCTAGGAAGGACAAAAAACTAGGAAACAAACGTTTCGGGCTTAGGGCGTTCAGGTTTTTTATAGACGTGACGTGTCAATTACCGTAATACTCATTGTCAACACAAAAGACAAATCGTATAAACTACATATGTGCAATTAACATTAAAAATATATACAGACATAATGTATACATATCTGGATTCAAGACAGCAGTAGCCTATACACAATAATACAAGATCCACATAAGTGCTCAAAGCTCAAAGATCCTAAGCACAAACAGCAGTGGGTCAGCTAAAGCTGTCTCACACCACATGGGTCAGCAAACACTTAGACTGCAAACACATGGTAGACTGACTACCATGTGTTTGCATTAGGGCCCATATTAGGACCCATGATCATAATCAGCACCTCGACTCTAAACATATTGCAGATAAGACCACATTTATATTTCACTACATGTTGTTTACTGTTGTGTACTGTTTATATTTCACTACATGTTGTGTACTGTTTACTGTTTATATTTCACTACATGTTGTTTACTGTTGTGTACTGTTTATTTCACTACATTTTGTGTACTGTTTACTGTTGTGTACTGTTTATTTCACTACATGTTGTGTACTGTTTATTTCACTACATGTTGTGTACTGTTTACTGTTGTGTACTGTTTATTTCACTACATGTTGTTTACTGTTTACTTTTGTGTACTGTTTATATTTCACTACATGTTGTTTACTGTTTACTGTTGTGTACTGTTTATATTTCACTACATGTTGTGTACTGTTTATGCCTCTGTATGAGACAAAGTCAAATAAAAACCACTTGAATCTTATACTTTAATTACCACATCATCACTGTTACACATACTGCATTTTCCAAACATAACTGTTAGAAACTGGGTTTGGTAAGAATCCTGAGGTCTTGCATATGACCATCTGAAAAATTCTGCCAATTCAATAGGCTACATATACACACGTATAGATTAATAAGCAAACACACACGTATAGATTAATAAGCATATACACACGTAGATGAATAAGCAAATGCACGCGTATATTAATAAGCAAACACATGCATATATTAATAAGCAAACACACACAGATTAATAACACACACACACCTAAATTCAAGGAAATGCTTGATGGTAATGATTATGAATGTCCTCCTCATCTTCCCACACAAGGACATCCAGAGTGGTCTAATTTACGCTACATTGATGATTCATTCATGATGCATATCCATTAGCATGAGCAACGTTTATTATTAATGAACATCATGAATTACTTTATTGGCATCCTGCTGCTTCGCTGTTGCTGTCAAGCACAGTTAATAAGATCGGCTTCACCCATGCATCTTACACAAGGGTCAAATCAACAGTTCACAAAGTGCTCAATTTCATTCATCTCGCTCAATTATAAATCATTTTATGTCGCTTTGGATAAAGGTGTCTGCTTAACTTATGGACTTAAACACAACGATGGAGACCAATCATTTGATTCATCGAGAGAGACAGAACGAAGGCCATTGGTCTGTGTTTGGGCTTTGTGGGTTGTTCTTGCCAAGCATTGACCACATCCCCATACTGACCACCCCCCCATACTGACCACCATACTGACCACACCCCCATACTGACCACATCCCCATACTGACCACACCCCCCATACTGACCCCCATACTGACCACACCCCCATACTGACCCCCATCCCCATACTGACCACACCCCCCATACTGACCCCCATACTGACCACATCCCCATACTGACCACACCCCCCATACTGACCCCCATACTGACCACACCCCCCATACTGACCACACCCCCCCATACTGACCACACCCCCATACTGACCACACACCCCCATACTGACCACACCCCCCCATACTGACCACATCCCCATACTGACCACCCCCCCCCATACTGACCACCATACTGACCACACCCCCATACTGACCCCATACTGACCACCATACTGACCACACCCCCATACTGACCCCCATACTGACCACACCCCCCCCATACTGACCACACCCCCATACTGACCACACACTCCCATACTGACCACACCCCCCTTTGCTAACCCCCAGACTGACCACACACCCCCATACTGACCACACACCCCCATACTGACCACACCCCCATACTGACCCCCATACTGACCACACACCCCATACTAACCACACACCCCATACTGACCACACCCCCATACTGACCCCCATACTGACCACACCCCCATACTTTATCTATCTATGAAAAGGCCCAAACCTAAAAACATTACAAATCCTCAGTGCAAAGCAAAACGCCTTGAGTCACCACAGCACATCACTTCACTGCTTTACTGGGGCAGCACGTACTGTAGAACAAGCTTTCAGTCTCGGGTCCACTTCACACCAGGACACAGACTTTTAACCTAGAGTGGCTGCCACTCATTTAGGGGATCAAAGTGCCAACAACAGCATGGTTCAACATCCACGAAACACACACACACCTTGACAACATTTTGACCATTCGAATAAGAAATCCTGACTGGAAACATGTTATTTCACTTGCTAGAGGGAGGTGGATTAACTCTTGGTTTGCATAGGTATAATGCTATTAAAGTTGGAAACAGTTTATTCAAATGTATTAGTACACAGCTTCCCACAGCTGTGCAGAACTTACAACGAGCTGAATGGACCGCCAGCTACTGAAGCTGTTGCCTGTGACCCTAACACTCACACACACACTCACACACACACACACTAACACTCGGCCATAGTCTGTTACCCTAACGCTTGGCCATAGTCTTTGAGCCCAGTTTTCCCAGAGTACTTAAGAATTGCTGGACCATAAAAGGGTCTCACGTCAGGCGGGTCTGCGATCAGGTGCTCGTGTAAGGAGTCCGCGGGCCGGATCAACCTCCTCCTGGCTCCAGCTCTGTCCGGTAGGTTTCCCATTCCAACGTGTGTGTGTGGACGAGAGGTCTGAGGGGAACGTTTGTCACGCTTGTTTTCCGGTCTCGCCTCGTCTCGTCTCGTTTGGTCACCTCACTTTACGAGCTCATCAGTCTTCTCACTCTGTCCGTCTCTGTCTCAGTCTTCTCACTCTGTTTATCTCCCTTACCCACCCTCCTCCATCTGCCTGCTTCTCTCTCTCTCCCTTCTTCTCTCTCTCTCCTCTCATTCACCCTCCCTCCATATCTCTGAATCTGGGTTATTCACCTAGGCACTCCCCTTTCAGAGCTGCGGCTAAAATAGACAACCTTCACCAGAGGAGGTCAGAAGGCGTGTGTGTACGGAGGGCCCATCTAACCAGAGGAGGTTAGAAGGCGTGTGTGTACGGAGGGCCCATCTAACACACACACACATACACACACACAGGTAAACAGAAGCCCTAGAGGACAGTACACAGCTCTTACATCACACACACACACAGATACACACTCTCACACACACACTTTACAAATCATCTGAAAATGTGTTGCAGGTCATAGAAAGTCTTCACTTTAGATGAGCTCACAAAATATCATTACTAACCACCTGTATCTCCTGATTTAATCATGAATTATAGTATTAGGAAGTGGTTTATAAAACATGTCTCCACATCCTAACTAATCATTAGTGCATGTGTATGTAAGCACTGTTAAATAATGGAAATATTACGTCAGCAACAAATTATTATTACTATTCTAACAAACCATTTAGAACTGTGTGTACAAATGCTATACTGATGAGAAATAATGAGCAATACTTTACAGATGATGAACAAGCCAATTACTAATAGTTTACAAATTGTTAATAAATGATGAATTGTGTGTAGTTATTATAAAGTGTTACCTCAATATTTCATTGCTTCTATGCATAATACATTAAAATGTTAAAACAGCTTGCCATGGATGCACACACAATGGTAACATCTGGTTTCAAGTTTATCCAGTGTAGGCGGCTTGCCATAAGGTATGTTAAAATACAATGTAGCATGCCATGGAACTACCAGGTCATGGACATTGGCATTTGCCAGTAACCTAATCAAACGTTGAGGGACTCTGCTTTCAGGTTCATTCAGTGTGTTCTCAAATCCTATAAGAAATTTGATGTCTTCCCCCATAACACGCAATAGTTGTAAACATGTTAGCCTGCACATGCAATAGTTGTAAACATGTTAGCCTGCACATGCAATAGTTGTAAACATGTTAGCCTGCACATGCCGGTGTTGAAGTGTTTCGATTCCCAGCGCCAGTAGGCATTTTAACAGCAACTATGCGCTAGCATAGGCAGAGCAGCTTACTTAGAGATAAAGTACAGAGATGGTTCTGTAGCCTCTTTGATAGCTCAGGGATATCAATGCAGAGGTATGTTTGTAATAGGTCACTTTGCGTTCGAAAATCGATTGGACCAACCAACACAAGTATCGGAAACTAAAATAGGGAATCAATTTTAACCAAATAAGTACACTTGATTTTAAATGAATTAAACAAATAAAAAAGATAGATGTAACAAATCTCACAAACAAGCAGAAAAAAAAAAAGAATTCCGAAAGTGCAGTAGGAAAGCTAAAAAGAGAATCCCCACCAATTTTACGCACCGGAAACAGGTGTTTCAATCGGCTGCTGTGCTGCTGGTGTTTTGCCAAAAAACAACACGATCAACCTGTGCGACATGAGAGAGACAAGCCCTAATAATTTGAGGAGTTCAATATGGAAGCATTTCGGGTTTTGGGTAGAACAAACTATGGAGGACGACAAAGCGGTATGCAAACTGTGCAGTCATGAGTTCCTACGTAGGCAAAATTTGTTTGACATTTCTAATCGTAAACACAGCCACGTTGAAGCCTGTAGTAAAGTTTTTCACTGATGTTATGGCATTTTATGTTATGGCACTCAGTTCATGAAAAGTATCACAACTAAAGGGCTGGAGAAATACGGCTTTAAATATGAGTAATCACATCAACAGCTGTAGATACAATGAAGTACAACAGCAGCAATATGGGTGTTCATATGGTGTATTGTTTACATGCATAACAACATCATTAGCCGGTTGTTGGTGGCTAATATGGCTAATGAAATCTGTCATAACAGGTCAACAGTAATGGAATCTGTGCTTTGCGCAGTAACTGCTAGGTCCAAGATTTCCAGTGAGTAGTGTAACGGTGCGGCTGCCCGTTATGGCTACAGTTTATTTCACACGGGAGCAAAACACACAGAACGGACAATGTGATTTACAAACACACTTTATTGGCACACACGAACACGAACGGCATCCAGCATGGTTGCAACGGCAACACCAAAACACAAACGCATACGGGACAATATTAGTTAACAGCCTTACTTTCAGGGTGGCCAACTAAAGGTTGAGGGAACACGGACATTCAGTGAACTTTTCATTGTGTCGGACAATAGCGCTTCCTGGTCTGGGGACTGAGAAAAGACCCGACGGAAAGTTGCAAGGAACATTATAAGTTCGTGGAGTGTGACGTACTGCACAAGCAGAGGTCAAGTGTGCAGGACAAGAGGGGTGTTTGGGACGTTCTGGTTATGTATGCTATGTATTAGGTTATGAAATTAGATAATAGGATTGCCTTGTTATGAAACTGTGGGTTTTATGGTATGGAATGTATTATTGGATATTTATATAGAGAAGATGTGTTTTGTTAGTTGATTGATTGATTGATTGATTGATTGATTGATTGTGCATTGGTTTAGTCGGCAGAGTTAAATTCTGTGGTGGGAATATGGTTGAGAGCAGGAGGTAGAATGGTCTGAGGTGAGCAAGTGATTGCCCCTTCTTATAGGCCTAAAACTCTTTTTGTGATTTGTAGCAGTTTGCCCTATAATTGAAACGGGTTGTCAAAGTTCATTTTGATATATTTTGAAAGTTTAGTGATTGATTTGAGATTATTGTTTGGAGTTTTGTTTTTTCTTTTATTTTTCCGATTTCTCCATACTGGTAATGCATGCTCAGCTGCTGAGGTGGAAATAAAACCTGGCTATTCTTGAGAGACATCACCACTGTCTCCTATTTCCATCACCGCAACGCTATCCCGATCACAGTAGCCTACAAACAGGATTCAAACACTTCAGGTGAATTAAATGTGTAATCGGTCGCATATGTAGCTCTTCTCGACTTATAGCCCACTTGTTGCATTGCATGTAAATGGCGGCAACTTTTAGCATTATGACGTGACCTGCACCTGATAGCAATCAACAGCTGGTCCGCTGCAATCTTTCTATCACTGGAGCTGTGAATCTTCTGAACGTTTTGACCTGCCGTGATAGCCTACTTTACTTGCTCGTAAAACTCTCCTCCAGAAGCACATTTCTCTAACTACAAACAAGGTAAGTGGTCCGATTTTTGGTATTTGACTCATTTATGTCGTCAAACATTGTTATGTAGCATTCTACTATAGGCCTAGGCTATGTATGAAATGATAGGTCACAAGTAGCCAAACTCGGTGGTTCTAACGTTAGGGGAATAGTTAACGTTAGCACTTATCCTATCCGTTGATATTTATTATATAAGGAAAGTTATGAAACCCACCTATTCAACGTTAATAAGTCGTCACTTTAAATTGACCGGTTAGCTGTAGGTTTCGATAACGTTAGCTAACGACATTCAAACCTAACGTCGCTCCCAGCTGAGCACTGACGTTAACGTTACATTTGCTCACTAACCAGCAGCGTTTTAACTAGCGTTATACTATCTGGCTCTTGATAACCTGTGGAAAGGGACCTGATTAAAACCTTACTGTTTGGAAACGGACCATATGACCAAAGTATTGTTAAAACACACTACAGAAGTTGAGGTATAACGTTTGTGCTGTCAACATAGCTACAGAGTATGTTTACTTGGCCTAGGCTACTCATTTCTGCATTATTCTGGCCTATAAATTAAAGCTTCCCAGTTGTTGTAGGCTACATCCTAAAGTAGGCCTACATCGTAATCTGTAGAAAAAATGTGGATAACAGACCTAGCAAGCTGTAAGATATAGTGTAGTTGGTTATCAAGATGCTTAATACACGGATTTCCCGTTTACCAACAAAACTAGATGCGCGCGCAGCCGTGAGGCAGAAGACGCTTGGTGGCCGTCCACAACGTTATAAACTTAACCTAAATAGTCGGCTGCTGTAAGCTACAATCGGATTTTTTTGTATACCCCTGTTGTCTCAATGATAATAACATCTCATTTCAGACTATATTTCCGTTCCAAAGTTTGCCGTTCATTTGCATTATTAATATAACATCGTATTTTTTAATTTTTGGCGAAGACATGCATTCCATTAGGGATATTGAACATATTTAACATTATCTAACCATCGTGATTTCGAATTGGTGTAGTTTTCAGCACAAAAACTCATTTTATTCTTTTGCTCTTTTGCATTGCTCTATGCTGTTCTGTGGTGCTTTCTGCCTCTTGTTTGCGCACGCAAGTTTTCGTGACGTTCCATAGAAATCCATGTATATCAGAATGGTCCATCCTTAAGACTCAGTTTATGATTATCAACAGCAACAACACACCCTTTGCCTACAAAGTGTTCTAAGCTGTTTACTTTAAACTGTTTGGCTGTCAACTATCCTTAAACAGAAATTAATAAAACACGTCAAACATGTTGCTTTGTTTTCCGTGAAATACTATAGGCTAGTATATTTAACTACCATTACAGATTTATGGTGCAACAACCTCACTTAAATATATCTAAGTTGTATTGAACAATTGTACACATTCCATGTTTTTGGTATAACTCTAACTTGTTTGCTTTTGTCTTTTAGGGACCAGACCAGACCAGTGTGGTGATGAGCGTGTATTACATTATGTGTGTGCCTGTCTGTGTGCACATCCTGCCAACCATACGTCGCTGACATTAACACTAACATTAATTCCTAAAAAACGTGATCATATCTCAACATATCTGCACATACCTTTGAACTATAGACGTAGATCTGAGATCTACACTGAGACATTCTGAGTATTATATTGTTGCAGGAGGACTATGTCGACAACTATATGAAGCATGCATACATTTGAATCATGTGCTGTGACATCTGTGAAACTTAGCTGTGCTGTTAGACCTCTGTTTTTAGACCTGAGCTGTGCTGTGTGAAAATTAAGATTCTAACCTAAGTTCTGTCTAAAACTGATCATCTGAAGGGCTGAATCTTGTTCTTCAGTCTATATCACCATCAAAAGTGACCTATTTATTACAATTAACTGAGACCTCTAGCTCTTGCTGCCATTTCAGAATTACCACTGATAAATAGATCTGTCTTAGGATAATATGATTGGCATTATCAAGTTCTGTATATATACACACACACACACACACAACTGTGATTTTTTTTTTACTTCAAGCTTACATTGGTTGTTAAGTGTTCATTAGTGTATTCTGAGTATCATTCTGCTGTATTAAAACAAAGAATGTTGATCAATATTGAATTAACAATTTATTTTTACTGACTGTCATACTCTAAGCTAACATCTAATCAAGTAAGTGGTTTTCAAGAATACTGGACACCTCTATGTAATCTGAATAATCATACTGTAAGTAATTTAATGTTATACACAGCATCTTTTTTGCATTTACATGCAATGGTAATTCCCTGGAATTGCATTTTCTAGTTATATTTGACGTTCCCACCATTTAAATCAGATGACCGTGTTCCAGTGTTTCTTCTAGAAAATGATTTGCCGTCGCCACATTTGCAAATATTCTATAATGCAATTTACCTTTGTTATCTACCAGTAATGCTTTTTGAATCACAATTGAGTGCGCATTTAATGTAACATGCAACATGATTTACAAGAGGCCTATAGAGAGGCTAATTCCTGTCTTCACTAGACTAATAATGCATTTATTTATGTTGTAAGACGTGAAGAAATGAATGACATCGGCAATAGCCTACGCACATATTCATCATTCACTAAATGTACACAAAGAGACCTCCACTCTGCAAGTTTTTATTTCGCTATTGTTTAGAAACAAAATAGCCAGGCTACTATATAGAAATACTCTGACCTTAAATTTGACAGCCAGATTAAATCTGTGGTAAAATCAAGGTTTTTCCAGTTGAGGCAGCTGGCAAAAATTAAACCAGTTTATACACACACACACACACACACACATGCACAAATACAAACACACAAGCATGCCCACACAAGCGCGCGCACACACACACACACACACACATTACTCCTAGTGGGAATGTAGACATACTGCCAGCCATAACGTCTGCTCTCCTCTGCAGCAGACCTCTAGCCAGGCAAGCTTTCATGGGAGTCATTACCAAGCTAGTTTTGTCTTTCTCTCCTGCCTGTGATTATGATGGCAGATAATTACATTTAGCAAAAGCCAGCAGGGAGCCACAGGGGCAGTCACGGATTCACACACACACACACACACACACACACACCCAAACACAGACATACTGTACACACACACACAAATATATATTTACACATATACATAGGCACACATACACACGCAAGCCAAGCACTGGTAGGAATATGCATCTAATTCAAACCTAAATTAGCATCATATCAACACACACACACACAGAGAGAATGCGGCTTATCTTACCCTCTTCATTTCCCCCCAAATCAGCACCATCAACACACACACACACACACACACACACGGACACACTGAACTGAGGTCCTTCAGCACAGCCAGAGCCAACTGAAACTGCGTGAGTGTTGACAGGAGAGTGGGCTGTGTGTGTGTGTGTGTGTGTGTGAGCTTGTGTGTGTGTGTGTATGATGTCATGTTTCTTCCCACTCTGCCTGCACTCTTTTTCCAGCCCTGAGAGCGGAGTGCCTAGCTGTCTGTCTATCGTCATACCCTGCCTGTCTGTCTGCTCGCCTGTCTGTCTGCCTACCTACCTGTCTCTGCTACAAAAACAAACTATTTTACACCACTGACTTTTCAAATAGAATGGCACTTCTGTGGTAGTGTGGTGACGTTGTCTATACACAAATCAAAGTATCCAGATCAGTAGGTACATGCTAGAATATGAATACCCAGCAATACTGCTCAACATTGCTCATAACTGCTCATCAGCTTTATATAAGTGAAGACCAGAGTCGGTTGTGTCGGGAGGAGGAGTGGTAGGAGTTACACACACACCCACACATATAAACACACACACATTGGACAGTTACATCATTTCACTCCAGCTCTCTGTTCAAGGCCTCCTCCGCTCCTGTGATGGGAGGTGCCTGTGAATGCATGTTAGCATGCTAGCCTGGGCTCTGGGAGCATTAGCAGAGCTGGACCTGTTGGCTAGCATTAGCAGAGCTGGGCTAGCAGGCTAGTGCACTAGGCACACACAAGTGTACCCAACAACATATGCACACACACACACACACATATATAATTGCACACACAAGCGTACCCAACAACATATGCACACACACCATTCTATCTCTCTCTCTCTCACACACACATATAATGCACACACATCAGACATACACACACACACACACATACACAAAGAGAGAACAAGGCAAGCTTTTCATGTAACATCACAAGCCTTAAGGTCCTATTCCAAACAAGCGCCTGATAGTGGGGGCCTTAAGCACATTTTCGCGCAAATTCATCTAAAAGCGCCAAATTTGGCACAGATGTAGCTTAGGCCATACTGAAATGATTTAGCTAGGGCGCCGGAGTCAGCGGCCCTTGGGGCCAAGATGGCGGCCAAATCCAATATAGCCGCTGCGCGAAAAGGGTTCCGGCTATAACTTTTGAACTACATGAGTTACAAATACAAACATGATATCTTTTTTAGCTTAATTGATCATGGGGAATACATAGGAATGTTAATATTTATGACCCTGTGCATCTGGACCCCTTATTCCTCCAATTCTAATATGGCCGCTGTCCAAAAAAGCAGTTTTGGCTGTAGTATGGGGCCTTACACCCCATTGTTTGTGCAAATTAATCTAAAAGCACTAAATTTGGCACGGATGCAGCTGAGGGCATAATGAAATGATTTAGCCAGGCCGCCCGAGCCAATGGTCCCTGAGACCAACATGGCAGCCAAATCCAAAATGGTTGTCGCCTGAAAGGGATTCGGCTATAGCTTTGGAGCCTGATGAGATACAAATACAAACTTGATGTCTATTTGACCTTTTTTGATGATGGGAAACCCATAGGAATACTTACATTTATGATTGGGTATATCAGGACCCCCCAAATTCCCTATATTCAATATGGCTGCTGTCCGAAAAAGGGTTTTGGCTTCAAATTTTGACTTTGTTTGAAAATCTTTTTTTACCACAACTTTGAAGGTTATTCTCAAGGTGGATTAATTTCCTTACAAAAAAGTGGAATGCTTTCAGTGTACCACAGGTGAATACATTTCGAAATGTAATCATATAAGAAAGAAAAATACATAATTATTATTGCAAGGCAATATTTATAGTATGTCAAATTGTTAAAAGAATAATATAGTCAATTTGTCCAAAACTCTTCAAAGGTTTGCTTAGCATATCAAAAAAACAGCAATAACATAAAAATAACAACAGTGAATTCTCATGGTCGCTCTCATGAATTTTTGCCTGAAGAAGACCCAGCAGGGTCGAAACGTTGCCTGATGTGCATTAAATATATGGGAGTCAAAAGCAGTGTTGTGGACATTATATTTTTTCAATTGAGTAAGTTTTAATTTGTCCTGCACCTGCCAGAAGGTGGGATGTGCACACAATAACTGTTTGCTCTCTCATGAATTCTCATTCTCATGGTCTCTCTCACAATTGTAGTCATAAGAAAAAAACACTTATAGAAAAAAGTACACCTGGTTAGGAAGGAAGTTGGTAGGAAAGGAAGTAGTTGGCTAAACACTGTTGTTGGTCATCTTCTGAGACCACAGGTGACCACTACATGGACCCATTACAATTTGCATACCGTCCAGAGGTGGTTGTGGAGGATGCCTTAATCTATCTGCTTCATAGAACACACTCTCACCTTGACAGGGGCTGGCAGTATTGTGAGGATCATGTTCTTTGATTTCTCAAGTGCTTTTAACACCATACAGCCTATGCTGCTATGTGACAAGCTTTGAAGGATGCATGTAGACACCTCCACAACTTCATGGATTACTGATTACCTGACTGACAGACCACAGGTTGTGAGAATGAAAGGGTGTGTGTCTGAACAGGTAGTCAGTCGCATAGGAGCACCACAAAGGACTGTGTTGTCTCCTTTTCTTTTCACACTGTACACCTCAGACTTCCAGTACAACTCTGAGTCATGTCACCTGCAGAAGTTCTCAGACAGTTCACAGACTGCAGTTGTGGGGTGTGTCAGTGATGGTAAGGAGACGGAATACAGGCAACTGGTGGACCACTTTGTGACATGGTGCAGAAACAACCACCTTGTCTTGAATGTGGCTAAGACAAGGGAAATGGTGGTGGACTTTCGTAGGGCCAGGCCTGAGCTAAATACCATTTCAATACTGGGTGAGGAAGTTGTTGAGAACTACAAATATGTGCGGGTTCTTATAGACAATAAACTGGATTGGAGGTATATATATACTCTTTTGATCCTGTGAGGGAAATTTGACTCTGCATTTAACCCAATCCGTGAATTAGTGAAACACACTCAGCACAAAGTGAACACACAGTGAGGTGAAGCACAGAAGCGCAGGTGTCCCAACGCAGTGAGCTGCCTGCTACAGCAGCACTCGGGGAGCAGTGAGGGGTTAGGTGCCTTGCTCAAGGGCACTTCAGTTGTTCCTACTGGTCGGTCTTTGAACCGGCAACCCTCCGGTTACAAGTCTGAAGCGCTAACCAGTAGGCCACGGCTGCCCCAAAGAAGGGTCAGAGCAGACTCTATTTTTTGAGAAAGCTTAGGTAATTTAATGTGTGGTCATGGTAAAAAAAAATAGTTTTCATCTGTAGCTTATTCGGTTCAAAAGTTGTAGTCAAAACCCTTTTTCGGACAGTCACCAGATTGCATTTGGGGACTTTGAGAGTCCAGATATACCCAATCATAAATATATATTTTGTGTTTCCCATAGCCAGAAAAGGTGAAATATTTATTAATTTTACATTTGTATCTCATCTGGTTCAAAATATGCAGCCTACAGTAATCCCTTTTCAGGTGGCGGCCATATTGGATTTGGCAGCCATCTTGGTCCCAGGGGCCACTGGCTCCGGCATCCTCGCTAAATCATTTCAGTATGCCCTCAGCTGCATCCATGCCAAATTTTGTGCTTGTAGATAAATTGCCGATAACAATGGAGTGTAAGGCCATATTGGAATTGGAGGATTAAGGGGTCCAGATATACTGGGTCATAAATATAAACATTTATATGTGTTTCCCATGATCAATTAAGCTGAAAAAGACATCAAGTTTGTATTTGCAGCTCATGTGGTTCAAAAGTTATAGTCGGAACCCTTTTCGGGCAGCGGCCATATTGGATTTGGCTGCCATCTTGGCCCCAAAGGTCGCTGGCTGCGGAACCCTAGCTAAATCATTTCAGTATGACCTGAGCTACATCTGTGCCAAATTTGGTGCTTGTAGATAAATTGGCGCAAACAATGGGGTATAACTACAGTCAAAACTGCTTTTTTGGACAGGGGCCATATTGGAATTGGAGGATTAAGCTGTCCAGATATACTGGGTCATAAATATAAACATTCCTATGTGTTTCCCATGATCAATTAAGTTGAAAGACATCAAGTTTGTATTCGTAGCTCGTGGTTAAAAGCTAGTCGAAACCCTTTTCGGGCAGCGGCCATATTGGATTGGCTGCCATCTTGGCTCCGAGGGTCTATGGCTCCGGCGCCCTAGCTAAATCATTTCAGTAGAACTTGAGCTACATCTGTGCCAAATTTGGCGCTTTTAGAAGAAATTGCGCGAAACGACCTATTTATGTGCTTTACATATTTTGATTTTCTCTCTCCTGTTATATTTTTTGCTTTTCTTTTCACAGATATCACTCCTCACCCTCGAGGATGACAATTCCAGCTCTATACGTGGACACACAGACACACACACACACACACAAGACAATTCCAGCTCTACTGTATATGTGGACACTCACCACAGAGTGCGCGCACACACACACACACACGTTACATTTATATAGCGCTTTTCTCAACTCTCAAACGCTTTTCATGGAAAGAAGGACCTCACTAACCACCACCAATGTCTAGCACCCACCTGGGTGATGCACGGCAGCCATTATGTGGCAGAACGCTCACCACACACCATCTTGAGGTGGAGAGTGAGGGAGTGAATGATCCAGGTTGGAAATTTAGCCATGACACCGGGAATGTTGACTTTAAAAAAAAACAGAGCTAGCTCGCTACTTCCTCCCCCTCCCTCCCGTGCTGCTCCCGTGCAATTGAAACTCTCCTAAATGTACATCTTGTCGATTTGCTGGAACAGTTTGTTATGTTTTTATGGGCTAGGTTCGCCCAGGTTGTTTTTGTTGCCATTTTTGGAGCCTGGGCTCTCCACAGAGATTGCATTTTTTTTACAGTGTATTCAGGACACAGACAGCTAGCGGTTTGTTAGGTGATGTTTGCAGTGAAATGTTTTAGCCTAAAAAACGTGTGGTATCGTTTAGAGCACCTTTAACGGCCACAGTGAGACACACACACACATCCCTGTGGAGGGAGTCTCAATGCCATCACTCCCCCACAAGCATCCATCACTGGGGCAGCCGTGGCCTACTGGTTAGCGCTTCGGACTTGTAACCGGAGGGTTGCCGGTTCGAACCCCGACCAGTAGGCACGGCTGAAGTGCCCTTGAGCACGGCACCTAACCCCCAAGCGCTGCTGTTGTTTAGTGTGTGCTACACCTCACTGTGTGTTCACTGTGTGCTGAGTGTGTTTTACTAATTCACGGATTGGGATAAATGCAGAGACCTAATTTCGGGATCAAAAGAGTATATACAGTGGGCAGTGCTTCGACTTGGCCAGCTTCCCTTGCGGTCCTCACGCGACTTCAATTTGTATTTTTCCAGTGACGCTGCAACAACCCAAACAACCGGTAGATGGCTCAAGTGTCTCGTAAAAAGAAATGGAGTCTGGAAAACCCTACAGACTTCACTACAGACTTTAGCAGACTGGTTTAGAAACAATTTAATAGCCAGAAATATGCCTGACCTGCCCTAATAAAGAAATATTTGGTTAACTGCGAGTGAATCCCGTTTGCAGCCGTAGAAGAAACGCAGGACAAATGAAACATTCCGGTTTTCTCCGAGTGCAACAATGATAGACAGACATCATTTGGACAAAATATAGAGCATATTAACCTCTGTTGCTCAGCCAAATGCTTTCCTGTTACGTCCTGTTATCACAGAGTTACAGGCGATTTTTGATGGTCACAAGCTTCATTAGCGTTTATTTTGTTGATTATTAAAGACTGTTTTTCATTTAATGTCTTGACTTCGTGCTTATTCACTAGAGCATTTAGTGCTCTCCCCAATCCCAGACGTTCACATTGCATGTTTGTTTGTAATGGATGCAACCGCGAGATACGCTTGTCATAGGCGCCGATACCGTGGGTGCTCCGTCTCTCGAGCACTCACGGAAAACATCGAGCACTTACATGTGCCAGCTTACGGTCCCGGCTAAATTTACATTAATTTAAAATCAAACATCGCAGTTAATGTTAAATTCAGCATCTCTCATAATGTGATTGGCTACAGTGTATGTTGCTGTCAATCCCCTACTCCATATACTAACCACCAATGAGAGCGTCTCTCGTTTGAAAATTCCTGACACTTCCCACCTGAAGAATTAACACAAGGCTTTGTCGGGTCTTCAGTCGAAATCATATTTTTTACATGTCTTTTGTCCGAGTGGCTGTAATGTAGCTGAGCGCTGATGGCGTATGAAAAGCGACTTCAAACCGCCTAAAACAACTTGTTTGTGAATGTCTGACAACTGCTGCAGCGCATGCACGCGCAAGGAAACCAGTAGGTGGAGAAACCAGAAGGCACACAACACCTGAACGATTTTAAGGCTATTTCGCATAGGCTACTCAATGGTGCTATTTCACATGCATTATAGCGACCCCCACTCACCGGGGTTAGGTGGAAGGTGTTAATAGACGATTGGCATAGCCAGCCATATACAGTGGACTAGGGCTGTCAAAATTGCTCAAAAATGACGTTCGAATATCTCCTCTAAAATAAACACATGTATTCGAATATATTGGAATACTATCCCATAATAACCTGTATGAACAGTTCCAGTGCGGTTTCCGCCCACTCCACAGCATTGAAACAGCACTTATTAAAATGACCAATGACCTCCTTATGGCAGCTGATTCTGGACTCCTCACCATCCTCCTCGACCTGAGTGCAGCCTTTGATACCATTTGTCACACCACCCTCCTCAACAGGCTGTCTTCCATTGGCATCACCCACACTCCGTTCAACTGGTTCACATCCTACCTCTCTGGCCGCACTCAGTTCATTCAACTTAAGTCCCTTAAATCCATCCCCTCCTCCGTCACTTCAGGTGTGCCCCAGGGCTCTGTCCTGGAGCCCCTACTCTTCATCATCTACCTCCTTCCCCTCGGCAATATCTTTCGCAAATTCAACATTCATTTCCACTGTTATGCAGATGACACCCAGCTCTACCTCTCCAGCAAACCTTCGTCCACTCTCCCACCCACCTCCCTTACTGATTGCATCTCTGAAATAAAAACCTGGTTCACCCAAAACTTCCTTAAACTAAACAGTAACAAAACCGAGGTCCTCCTCATTGGAGTCCGAAGTCCACTCTATCCAAAACAGACAGCTTTTCTCTTTCTATTGATAACTCCTCTGTTTCACCCTCCCCTCAGGTTAAGAGTCTGGGTGTCATCCTTGACAGCACACTATCCTTTCAATCCCACATCATTAATATCACCTCCATGATCTCCTCCATGTTCCCACTCCCTCCCGCTCTCTAAGATCCTCTTCCTCCATACACCTGTCTGTCCCCACCGCCCGTCTTACCACCATGGGGAGCAGAGCATTCAGTCGCTCTGCTCCCCGTCTCTCGAATTCACTACCACCCCAACTTAGAAACATTGATTCATTCCCCCATTTCAAATCACAACTCAAAACACATCTTTTTAAAACTGCTTATTCCATATGATGTTATTTTTGTTTGTTTTGTTTCTGTTTTTGTCTTTTCTTGCTTGTTACATGAAAATGCACTGTACTGTTCTTCCTAGGCAACTTCAACAACTTCTTATTATTATTATTCCGCTTACCACTTTTTCCGTACGCAATTTCTCTTGAACAGTTTACCTTTGAAACTTCGTTCAAACTTTGTAACGTAGGTCTTCAAACAGATCGGGTTGGTATGACTTTTCAACTTTGAAACTTTTATACTTTTTAAACTATTAAAGAAAAACTTTTTTAAAATCCCCATAGACTTAACATTGCCGATTATGACATCATAATACGGCCATTAAGCAATTAGAATCCTATGGCAGGTGTTCAGGCCACCTGCAGCCTCAGGCTTTAAGCATACAATCTGGGTCAATTAAGACTACACATCCTATTCAACTGTTTCCTCTGCCCAAAACTGTTTCAAAATAAAAGTCCTCACTACAATAATCCACTGTTAAACAATGTAACCCATTAAACTATTGAACTTTTTACATTCAACTTTTAAACGGTCTACTTTTAAACTATCATTAAACTATCTATCTATTAAACTAGCTGTCTATCAACAACTTTTAAACTATCTACATTAAAGGAACACGCCACCCAAAATCAGTAGTGATATATGTTCTTACCGTAACTTTCACGAGTTGAGTCGTACCTCTCCCGCGTCGGTAGGTGCATTCAAACGCTCTGTCGCGCGGCGCGAATGTGTTAGCATGTTGCTATGCTAGCGGGCTCTGCCGTGGCCGTAGAGAGAGGCACATAGCAGTATTCAAACACCTCCACGTTTTACCTACTTAAATACAGTTGCACGAGTAGTTGATGAAAAATGTTAGGGCACACAACATGAAACGTGACGATTTTCCAAGCGAATAAACATGAGAACTACAATGTGTGGCGCAATAGCACTTGGGAGTACTTTGACCTAGCGTGGTAATATTATTAACACCTAATTGTAGATCCTATCCACCACAGAGTTTAGAATCCATGCTGGATCGACCCTCAGCCTCTCCCTCCCCTCTGAGCGAGAGAGGCACACACACTAGAGATGCGCTGATGGGCTATTATTTCAACCATAACTGCATAGCAAAACTTATCATCCATCAGCACCAAAGTTTGTTGACCAATTTTCAAAACTACACCTGCCCACCATCCTTAATGTAGGCTATATGGGTGATGCAGCGCTGCTGACTTGAGGCTAGAAAGCCCTTGCCTGTTCTAGAAAGACTGATCTAATGCAGCAAATATATTAAAAGGCAAAAGTCGTACATTGGCTAGGCCTATCCCCAGAATATCAGCAGCAAACTCAGTCTCTGTTGCGCAAAACAGTCTCCAAATAAAACGCACATCGGCCTGTTGCCTATTCTGCCAGCTTGTGACAATATATCGCCCAAAATGCTTGATTGCATTGCATTCTCCACATTTTTAGCTACATTTTCATGTACCACATCAGCATTTTTGTTCAGTGAATCTTTTGTAAATTGCTTTACAATTACCGTCGGGCCCTTGTCAGCAGACTTCGGCTTGCCTCTTGCCATATTCA
Source organism: Alosa pseudoharengus (assembly GCF_046254945.1). NCBI lineage: Eukaryota > Metazoa > Chordata > Actinopteri > Clupeiformes > Clupeidae > Alosa > Alosa pseudoharengus. Next base: position 362,635 of record NW_027468609.1, on the reverse strand, counting down.
CTCCTTGTCTTCCGATGTCATTTCTGAGTCATCTACAGATGTTCACCTCCCTAAATAGAACCAACTTCAACCTGTGTTATATCCTAGATGAGACTGCCTGGGTTATTTTCTTTAGATATTAGCCTATATATAAAACACATAATTGTAGCCTACCATTCAGGGAATAGGCATTTAAAAGAGACAGAGAGTGATATGACTAAGAAATGACATCGGGCGATGGCAGTGCGAGATGTTCAGAACGTAAGAGCTAAAACTTCTACAAACTCACTAACATCCACAGCGGAAAAAGAAGGTAAGAAAAATAGTCGGAAAACTTAGATGTGTAAGGCAAGCAAGCAAGTTTGGCGGTTGTTACTAAAAATGTGAACATGCACGTTGCATTGTTGTGCGGTGGACCTTTAGAATGAATGGAGTCGGAGTTTCTTTAATATCGAGGCGTCATATTTGTCCGATGGCCTGCTATAAAATGAATTGCGATGTCTGTCTGAAAAAGACGCGCTCGTGCAGTCAAAATGAATGGGAGTCTTCAGAACAGGCTTGTCAGTCAACCTGACATAACAGTGTGTAAAGTAGCCTATAATGTGAATGACTTGTTATTTTATCAAGGATTTCTTTCTTTTTGCAAAAAATAAAGTACAATAGGCATTAATTAGTAGGCCAGGAGCATGCTGAAATTATGTGGCAAATTGCGTTTTTTATTACAATGATAAAATTGTAAAAGGACGTGACCGAAGCTGAGGCAAGCCAGGCAATAGGCCTATAGGCCCGACGGTAATTGTAAAGCAATTTACAAAAGATTCACTGAACAAAAATGCTGATGTGGTACATGAAAATGTAGCTAAAAATGTGGAGAATGCAATGCAATCAAGCATTTTGGACGATATATTGTCACAAGCTGGCAGAATAGGCAACAGGCCGATGTGCGTTTTATTTGGAGACTGTTTTGCGCGACAGAGACTGAGTTTGCTGCTGATATTCTGGGGATAGGCCTAGCCAATGTACGACTTTTGCCTTTTAATATATTTGCTGCATTAGATCAGTCTTTCTAGAACAGGCAAGGGCTTTCTAGCCTCACGTCAGCAGCGCTGCATCACCCATATAGCCTACATTAAGGATGGTGGGCAGGTGTAGTTTTGAAAATTGGTCAACAAACTTTGGTGCTGATGGATGGCTGATGGATGATAAGTTTTGCTATGCAGTTATGGTTGAAATAATAGCCCATCAGCGCATCTCTAGTGTGTGTGCCTCTCTCGCTCAGAGGGGAGGGAGAGGCTGAGGGTCGATCCAGCATGGATTCTAAACTCTGTGGTGGATAGGATCTACAATTAGGTGTTAATAATATTACCACGCTAGGTCAAAGTACTCCCAAGTACTATTGCGCCACACATTGTAGTTCTCATGTTTATTCGCTTGGAAAATCGTCACGTTTCATGTTGTGTGCCCTAACATTTTTCATCAACTACTCGTGCAACTGTATTTAAGTAGGTAAAACGTGGAGGTGTTTGAATACTGCTATGTGCCTCTCTCTACGGCCACGGCAGAGCCCGCTAGCATAGCAACATGCTAACACATTCGCGCCGCGCGACAGAGCGTTTGAGTGCACCTACCTACCTAGGTGGCATGTTCCTTTAAACTTTTAAACTATATACATTCACTAGCTGTCTATCAACAACTTTTAACTTGTCATCAACTATGTCAACACTTTTCATCAACTATGACTCCTACCTACTGTAGCTAGTTAGCATGGTTAACAAAGTTAGCATGTTAACATTGTTAACATTTTTAACAAAACTGCTAAAAATTATTAGCTAGGTTAGCTAAGTCACATGGTTAACATAGTTAGCATGTTATCATGCTAGTTAGCATTTTTAGCATAACTACTAAAAATGATTAGCTAGGTTAGCTAAGTAACATGGTTAGCATAGTTAGCATGTTAGCATGCTAGTTAGCAAAACTGCTAAAAATGATTAGCTAAGTTAGCTAAGTAACATGGTTAACATAATTAACATGCTAGTTAGTATTTTTAGCAAAACTGCTAAAAATGATTAGCTAGGTTAGCTAAGTAACATGGTTAACATAGTTAGCATGTTAATTAGCATAACTGCTAAAAATGATTAGCTAAGTTAGCTAAGTAACATGGTTAACATAGTTAGCATGCTAACATTGTTAGCATTGCTAGCACTACTATAAAACATTAGCTAAGTAGGATGGTTAGCAGAATTAAAAATCTTAGCATAACTGCTAGCAAACATTAGAGCCGTTCCAACTTTCAGTTATCGTCAAATATCTACCTATACACAGCCATTAAATTATTTGAATATCAACATTCATTAAACTGCTAGAAAATGTTAGCTAAGTAACATGGTTAGCAGGCTAGCATTGCTAGCACTGCTATAAAACATTAGCTAAGTAGCATGGGTAGCATAGTTAAAAATCTTAGCATAACTGCTAGCAAACATTAGAGCCATTCCAACTTTCAGTTATCGTCAAATATCTACCTATACACAGCCATTAAACTATTTGAATATCAACATTCAATCAACTTCCAGTCTGTCAACAACTTTTAAACTACTTACCTTCAACTTTTAAACGGTCTACTTTTAAACTATCATTAAACTATCTATTAAACTAGCTGTCTATCAACAACTTTTAAACTATCTACTGTCTATCAACAACTTTTAAACTATCTACATTCAGCTTTTAAACAGTCTACTTTTAAACTATCAACTTTTATTAAGCTATGCAACCACCATGTCTATCCTAGCATCACCGTAGTAATCATGCACTGGTAATTCCTTGGAATTGCATTTCTAGTTATTATTATTATTATTATTATTAATATCTAGGCTATATTATTTGCGCATTATGTCAGTGACCATATCATCTGTTTTTAACTTTTTGTATGGTTATTGCTTGACAGGGGGGATCCCAAGCAGTTTTCAGCCATAAGGCTTCTTTGAGAACATTTCCTAATTCACCCGACACTGATATTCAAAATGTTGAAACTATTTCGGCATAGCCTATAAGCAGTTTAATTAAATGTAATGTTAGTTGTAAACAAACGGGCTACTTGGTGAGGCTTCACAGATGCACTCGTGCCTTAAATGGCAATACAAATCTTCACGATATAGGCCTATTAACTGACCGCCCGATTCACGTTGGCTGGGGGGCAGGGGGGGCATTAGACATTTGTTCCCAAGGGTCTATGAATTGTTAATCCGGCCTTGCCCCCAATGAACAAACTATCCACCTCTGAGACAGCTTAAAAGAAGTCGAGAGGACTCCTAACTCACTAAGACCTACTTACTGTAGGCTGTGCAAACCACAGGCTTTTTTTTGGGCAAGCCTGCATTAGACGCAGGCCTTCTGTTGAAGAATTTTATATAAATCCTGCGCTAACCGTAATCCTCCTACCCCTGCTACCATAGCTGTGGATAGTGTGGCATGCTCACGCTTTATGTCTCCTTCTTGCAAACTAGGCCTATAGCCCAACCATTTACGTCTTCAAAAAATAACAATTTCCCAGATATGCCTTCATATCTTTGGGCTTCATTTAGCATTTTGTTCTTCCACTGGAAATTGCTCTTCTACATTTGCTGCCTGCTGCATCATTTCTGTTTGTATTGTTTAGAAAACCTTTGACGTCTTGAGTTAATGCATTAAACATTGTTTGCTGGTAACCAGCCACAAATAGCCTACAGATTCTTGCGTGCGTACATTCTCTATTCTCTCCAAAATGAGCCCGTTCTATAAGCTGGCCAAGTGCGTAATTATGCGGCATAAAGCAGATGTATTTGTTTATTGTACAGAAAAATTAAAATAACCTGTCAAGCAGTCAATTGACTACATTGCAGTCAATAAGTAGGGCAAATTAATATACGAAACCAAAACGTGGGTCATAGTTGTCTAAGCCTCTGCTGTGAGGCCAAACCCATGAATAAAGATGCATTGATATCTGCAATAACGTTTTTTTGGGCGAAACAAACCCACAGCCGAACGTTGCAATAAATACATAGACCATCTGGACAAAGTCATCAACAGAGTCATAGCACTGAAGGGAAAGGCAACTGGCATGTGATCTCCCCACGGGCCAATGGATGTACAAGTTTTCTCCTGTGCCTACGATATTTAATCCAGTGTTTTGTCAAGTTGCAAAATGCTATTCGTTTTAACGAATTGTTATGATAGTATGAAGTACTTTTTGTATAGGCTACTATCTTAATTGCTTTATACTCAATACTTGACCAAGGGCTATTGCATCTGTCTATTGAAAGTGAGAATGTGGCAAGTGATCTACTGTATAGGCTTCATAAAATAAAATAAACAGATTGCTAATGGCCTACAAGCTGATCTGGGGTGCGTTTCCCGTACAACTATGGAGGTTAGCTATTTACTAACAGGATTCAACGTTCAACTAACCAACATGTAAGTTACGACTGTTTCCCAAAACTGTCGTACTTACATAGTACTTTGTAAGTTTGGACCATGATAGTTTCCAAACTTCAGTAGTCTGGACTAAGGTGGTTAATGACGTTTAGTAGCACGTGAACAGGCACCTGCACATAATTCTGTGGCGCATTGCGTTAAGGCCGGCAGATGACAGCCGCCGTTGCGCAGCAGTTATCAGTCCCCTGTCCAAGAGTTCGAATCTGGGTTAAGATTTTGACAACAATATTCACATTGTTGTTTACCTAAGTTTATCTTTTGTGCAGATCATATTATCAAAATCAGAATCAGCCTTCTTGGCCTGGTTTGCGTAAACAAACAAGGAACCCCCCCCCCCCCCTCCATGAAAATCAAAGGCTACACATTCTCAACTGACTCGTCAAAAAGTGCACACCACCTTATTATTATCTGCAGGTGTGTGACTTTTACTCACGTGCACATGGCTGCAAATTGACTTTTAATTTATGTATTTTCTGCCTTGGGCATTTTAAAATATGGATGTATGGTGGTTAGAAGTGTAAATATCAATTAGAAACCTAAATATATTTATAATTATTAATTTGCAAACAAATAACTGGCGTCAGTGACGTCTTTGACATGAAGATCCCTATATATATAAGATATGCTTCTACTAGCATTCTACCACAGATCGAGAGGTGTAGTTGTAACTACACAACTTTACGATAGTGGTTGCGAACGTTCGTTACTACTATGGTTTTGGGAAACACTAACGTAGTGTAACAATGCATTGGACTATGTAAGTTCCAAATATGAATGTAATTCTGCGGCATAAAGCAGATGTATTTGTTTATTGTACAGAAAAATAAAAATGACATGTCAAGCAGTCAACTGACTACATTGCAGTCAAGAAGTAGGGCAAATTAATTTACAAAACCAAAACGTGGGTCATAGTTGTCTAAGCCTCTATTGCGTAGCCTGTTAAAAACGTCGCCAGATAGTATTAAATCGGCAACAACATTGTTTTTTGCAGAAGGCTACAGATTAATTCTGAACAGTTATTTCTCTACTGGCTCAATTATCACACCACTGTTTTGATTTGCATAGTTGCGTTACCCCCAACACTGACAATAATGTAGACCGCAAATTTCGATTTCGATTTTCGTTACCACCGTGTAGTCAAGCCTTAAGCCATACCCAAGTAGCCTAAATCGAGGTAATGTTTAATTATGCATGATTTATTTTGTTATTGAATTCGTAGGCTGGGATTACTCTCGGCAACAATTATGTTTAATGGCCTCCTGCTTTTTCAGAAGGGGCGGCAGGCAGAGCGATGTACAGTGGCAGAGCGACGCACAGTGGCTGAAAGTGGTACCAAATACTTCACGCAGCTTCACGCCTCGTAATGCGCGACTGAAGTGGCCATTTGAAAGCGATGCCCACTGTACTTAATACTATACACTCTTCCATCCATCCAGCATCCATCACTCATCCATCACTCCTCCATCAGCATCCATCACTCCTCCTCTATCCACCAGCTTCCATCACTCCTCCATCAGCATCCATCACTCCATCCATCACTCCTTCATCACTCCCTCATCACTCCTCCAGCATCCATCACTCCTCCATCAGCATCCATCACTCCTCCATCAGCATCCATCACTCCTCCATCATTCCTCAATCACTCCCCTATCACTCCTCCATCAGCATCCATCACTCCTCCACCAGCTTCCATCACTCCTCCATCAGCATCCATCACTCCTCCATCAGCATCCATCACTCCTCCATCAGCATCCATCACTCCTCCATCATTCCTCAATCACTCCCCTATCACTCCTCCATCAGCATCCATCACTCCCCCATCACTCCTCCACCAGCTTCCATCACTCCTCCATCAGCATCCATCACTCCTCCATCACTCCTTCATCACTCCCTCATCACTGCTCCAGCATCCATCACTCCTCCATCAGCATCCATCACTCCTCCATCACTCCCCCATCACTCCACCACCAGCTTCCATCACTCCTTCTCCACCCATCACTCCTCCACCAGCTTCTATCACTCCTTCTCCACCCATCACTCCTCCACCAGCAATGCATCCACCACTCTTCCACTGATCCACATCACACATGCAGACATGTAGAAGTACAGAGGGAGAGGTGGAGTAGTTCTAAAACTGTCTTCCAACACACATCAACTAATTCCCGCTAATTCTTCAACTTGCAGGACAAGCTGCCATTACTAGTTCTAAATGGACGGTGTGCAAATAACTTCTAAAGAACACTGAACGGTGAATTCAACCAAGCAGTGGAATAAAGGACTATAATTTAGACAAGAGGAAACAGAGGAAGACTGGAGGAGACAGACAAAGACATAGAGAAAGAGAAAGCATAGAACAAGAGAGAGAAAGCATAGAACAAGAGAGAGAAAGAGAAAGCATAGAATGAGAGAGAAAGAGAAAGCATAGAACAAGAGAGAGAAAGAGAAAGCATAGAACAAGAGAGAGAAAGACAGATAGAAAGAGAGAGAAAGACATTGAGCGAGAGGGAGAGTGTGTGTGTGAGAGAGAGAGAGTGTATGTCTGTTTGTGTGTGTGAGTGTATGTGTGTTTATTTGTGTGTATGTGTGTTTATGTGTATTTGTGTGTGTGTGTTGCTGCCAGGTCATGTCACATGGAGCCATGGATGAGAGTGGAGAGGGAGAAAATGACACATCCTACCCACTGGAAATACTCGTCACACAACCGTATTGCCACGCACACACACACACACACACACACACATCTACAGCCTTTGAAATGACTCATAATTACTGTCATTATATTCCATTCACCAAAGCATCATAACCAGCCCATACGTATTTGAGACAATTACACAAGCACACTACGGAGCCATACATACTCATTCAACATCATAACCAGCCCACACGGACACAAGGACACTACGGAGCCATACATACTCATTCAACATCATAACCAGCCGACACGGACACAAGGACACTACAGAGCCATACATACTCATTCAACATCATAACCAGCCCACACGGACACAAGCACACTACGGAGCCATACATACTCATTCAGCAGCCATTTTATAGTGCATGGGGACCCTGGCTGTAGTTTGGAAACATGTATGTGTGAGTGTGTGTGTGTGTGTGTGTTTGTGCATGCGCGTGTTTGTGTGCGTGTGTGTGCGCGTGTGCATGCATGTCTGTGTGTTTGTGTGTATGTAGTACAGGTCAGAATGTGTGTATGTGTGTGTGCGCGTGCGCATGCATGTTTGTGTGTATGTAGTACAGGTCAGAATGTGTGTGTGCGCGTGCGCATGCATGTCTGTGTGTTTGTGTGTATGTAGTACAGGTCAGAATGTGTTTGTGTGTATGTAGTACAGGTCAAAATGTGTTTGTGTGTGTGTGTGTGTAGTACAGGCCAGATTGTGTGTGTGTGTGTGTGTGTGTAGTACAGGTCAGGATGTGTGTGTGTGTGTGTGTGTGTGTGTGTGAAGTACAGGTCAGAATGTGTGTGTGTGTGTGTGTGTAGTACAGGTCAGAATGTGTGTGTGTGTGTGTGTAGTACAGGTCAGAATGTGTGTGTGTGTGTGTGTAGTACAGGTCAGAATGTGTGTACTGTCCACTGCAGAAGTGTGAGACTTTCGTCCTGAAGAGCCACATGTGTCTGTGTTATGCTGCTTCTGCATAACGCTCCTGTGTGTGTGTGTGTGTGTGTGTGTGTGTGCGTGTCCTGAAAAGTGTTACGACCCTGTGGGTCGTTTCTGTGTGTTCCCTGTGTCTGTTTTCTGGTTGTGTGTGCTGCTCCTGCATAACGCTCCTGGGTTTCCACTCTTCCTAATGGGGCAGATGGAGCTTTTTAGGGGGCATTTCTTTTCTCGACAGCCCCGTAGGGAGAAGGACTGAAGCTCCTCATCAGCTCCTCATCAGCTGTGTTTAAAAAACGTACGCAGCATTCTTAATTAGGTTATGCCGGCGAAGACGACTTCAAACAGGAGCGGAAGTGGGACGATGCTGTCAAACCCCGAATCAAGCGGCGGAGAACTCTACAGAGGATCAAAGCACGACTAGAGACCTCCGATACGTGTGTGTGTGTGTGTGTGGGGGGGAGTCCTGGAGTACTCCGATACATGTGAGAGAGAGAGAGGGGGAGGGAGGGAGAGAGTGATGGAAATAGAGGTTAGGAGGGGGAGAGAAAGACAGTGTTTGTGTGTGTGGGAGAGAGAGAGTGAGAGATTTGAGGAAAGAGAGAGAGAAAGAGAGGATGAGAGGGAGAAGTTATAGAAGGAGAGAACAAGAGGACACAGAGAACACAGATGTCAGAAGAGAAGAGAGGAAGAGAGATAGAGAGGGGGCATGAGAGAGAGAGAGATAGAGGTCAGAACAGAGAGAGAGAGAAAGAGAGTGTGAATGGGAGAGGGGTCAATCTCCGCTGATAGTCATAAGAAAAGAGAGAAAGAGAGGGTGAGTGGGGGAGAGAGAGAGGGTCACTGAGACCCTGAGGGTTAATCTCCACTGATAGTGAGAAGAGGGGGTCACTGAGAGAGGGGTTAATCTCCACTGGGCATTGGACTGTGAAATAGGTTGCCAGGGCGATGTGTTTGACGGCAGGGCCGGCATCATCTGGGAGAAAGGTCAGATGATGTAATGCTAAAGCGTGATTGGCCAGAGGTGATTTGGAGAGTGTTGGTCTGTATTAATGAGCCATGTTCCACACTATTCATTTCCCCAGACCAACTCCATTCTTCAAGCTTGGTATTTACTCAAACTAAGTGCCATGACCTAAATAGTCAGTATTTTTCTTTCAGCATCCCTGTTCTTACACAGAGACTTGTGGTTACGTTCTGGTTCTGAGTTCTAACCTCAAAATATAACATCATTATATAATATTATATCCTCAAAATATAAAATTATTATATAATATTATAACCTTAAAATATAATATCATTATATAATATTATAACCTCAAAACACCTGTAGAAGTGGATTATTCTCCTTTGGAAAAGTGGGTCCGACACCATAGTGGTTAGACAAAAGGAATTGCCACTCCAGAGAGATGATAGACTATAGGATTGGAGTGTGTGTGTGTGTGTGTGTGTGTGTTAGGGGTGGAACGGTACACAGAAGTCACGGTTCGGTTCATACCTCGGTTCAGACATCACGGTTCGGTACGAGTTTGGTACAATGGAGGGAAAAGCAAAATAAAAATGCAGGAGGCAATTTTTTATTGTGAATGTCTCAGGCTGTAGGGCCTACAACCTAGTGATACAATCTCTCCCCTGAGATACTGTAGCTGCAACAGCCTGCAGTGTGCAAAGTAAGATGTAAACAGTAAACAAGTACCCCACATCATCTACAGACTCTATCTGTAACACAATAAGACAATCAGCTATGAAACTGAAAATAGGCCTTTAGCATCTCTTCTTTATGAAAGTGCAAATTACATAGAATAATCAAATCCACTTAGGCGAGACCTTCAACGTCAATGTTTGGTTGTATATGGAAGGGTCTACAGTTTGCCTCAATATTTACAGTGTATATACAATAATAATCTACTAATTGTACTATTTTGCTGTATTTAAAAAAAAAAAAAAAAACGAAATTGCTCCTTTCGTTTCATAAACAGACTACAACTAGAAGTCCCGTGACTTTACCCTTCGACGTTACTCACCGTAGCATGGTTTGTTTATTAGCCTGGTTAGCGTTACTGCCAGCTCTTCATGTGAGAGCACAACACAAGTTACCCTAACATAAAGGTGATCACCACACGGTTTACACCGCTTTCCATCATTACGGAATCATTTTAAGCATTAGGTTTTGGCCCTATGTGTATCTAAAGGCTGGTAAAGCACTGCAGGGAGATGTTTTTTGTCTCGTTCCAGTGATTGGTAGACCTACATCTGGGTGATGGCGTTGTATATGCGTTAGCATGTTCAATGGATTTCCACTGACATACCCAACAACTGATGGAAAAATGCCGACACACAGTTTTATCCAGCACTCCCTCGCCTGTACTACTGTAACTGACCGGCGGGAAACTTGCGATATTAAAGAGACCTCTCTTGTTGGTCACCATCACTCGCCATCCTTAGTGCTGCTGTCTGTTTCAGTCCTTCCGGACCGCCAGAGGCAGTCAATAGACTAGTGGAATTCCTCATGCGCTCGCGCATTGGTTGAGAAACATGTATAAAACTTCTGTCATCACGTGACCATGAGATCGCGAGGTACAATATAAATACCGATGCACGTGACCATGAGACCGCGAGGTACAATATAAATACCGATGCACGTGACCATGAGACCGCGAGGTACAATATAAATACCGATGCACGTGACCATGAGACCGCGAGGTACAATATAAATACCGATGCACGTGACCATGAGACCGCGAGGTACAATATAAATACCGATGCACGTGACCATGAGACCGCGAGGTACAATATAAATACCGATGCACGTGACCATGAGACCGCGAGGTACAATATAAATACCGATGCACGGCGCATGACGCTCTCTTTCTCATTCTCACCTCGGTCTTGAGAACTTGATAACCTTGGACTGTATTGGATTGTCATTCTGAGACGTCTGCAGCTTCATCAAGAGTAGCAGATTGCCCTCACAACAAGCTGTGTCTCAGATCAAGGGAGTTATGTGAGTAGGCTTTTAGTTGAGTGTCCGTGTGTTCATCGGCCCCACTCACTAATTAATTTAGTATTACAGCATCGTGAGTTAGTCTGTATGCTCGACACCTCTCACGGCTAATTTTATTACCGTTATTACACCTTATTAACGTTACGTGCAAATTCAGTTGAGTGTCCGGGTGTTAGCGGCTCCACTAACTTATCACTAGCCAGTTAACCTACACAGCCTAGCCTAGCGACACTAGCCTGGTGTCTGTATGCTCGGCTCCACTCATTGATATTGTTATATTTTATATTTTACAAGTAACGTCGAGCGTCCGTCTGTTGATCGACTCTTACCTGACCCGCCACTGAAACCCTGTCAACAGTTCGCTCACAACTGGCATTGCATCCGGACACCTAACTTTCGTAGTGTGTGTGTGTACATGTGTGTGGGTGTGTGTGTGTACATGTGTGTGGGTGTGTGTAACAAGAGAGAGAGAACTTACCTCCGTCATGTGAATGAGATAGAACTTCAGCTCCTCACTGTGATCTGAAGGAGAACAAGGAAAAAAAGATTACAGAAAAACTCTTCTCTTCTTGTGTGTGTGTGTGGGTGTGTGTCTATGAAAACAAGCTGAAGTTGGTGCAACTTCTGTCCACTAGATGGGGCTACACACATGTTCTCATCAGCTTTTGGAGTGGGTTAAAGGCAAGAGTATGTTTAGTGAGAGAGGATGGGAATGATGTGTTATATGAAGACTAGAGGGCCAGAGTTCACACTCGTGGTGCGGGAGGGTGGGGGGTGCAATCCCAGGGTGCACTACACTGTGCCTGTCCGCCCCTGCACCGTCACCGATCAGCTCGAGGGCTCACACACACACACACACACACACACACACACACACACAAACACACATAGACACAAATGTAAGCAGGCATACACACACACACACACACACACACACACACGTAGGTACATAAACACACACACACACACACAAACACACATAGACACAAATGTAAGCAGGCATACACACACACACACACACACACACACACGTAGGTACATAAACACACACACACACACACAAACACACATAGACACAAATGTAAGCAGGCATACACACACACACACATGTAGGTATATACACACACACACACACACACACAGACACACACACACATAGACACAAATGTAAGCAGGCATACACACACACACATACACATACACATGTAGGTACAGTACACATATACACACACACACACACACAAACACACATGTAGGTACAGTGCAATACACACACACACACACACACACACACACACACACACATGTAGGTACAGTACAATACACACACACACACACAGACACACACACACATAGACACAAATGTAAGCAGGCATACACACACACATACACATACACATGTAGGTACAGTACACATATACACACACACACACACACAAACACATATGTAGGTACAGTGCAATACACACACACACACATGAGAGAAATATGAGAGACTAGAATTACTGCATATACGGGACAACGTGCAGCAGTCTCCACCAAGACTGTTGTTCTCATCAAACGACTTTATGGTCATATCGATACCACCGTCCAAGAATGCCTCGGCCTCGTGACGCAACCAACCACCCGGAGGTGCAAACACCGCTGCCCACTGCCCAGCATAATCCTGTCTAACGTCCGATCGCTAGCCGACAAGACAGACGTCCGATCGCTAGCCAACAATACATCCCCCCGCAGGCTGGAGCAGCATCTGCTATTCAGCAACTGGCAGCCCAAGTCACCGAGATTGAGAGAGCGCACCCAGACTCGGCCCTTCTGTTAATGGGGGACTTCAATCATGTCAACCTGAACAAATCACTCCCCAGGTACAAACCACAGATTCACCACCACGAGAAGTGAGAAACCACCGGACCAATGTTATTATAGTACTGACCCCTTAATGCTCAATGTTATTATAGTACTGACCCCTTAATGCTCAATGTTATTATAGTACTGACCCCGCCACTCCTTAATGCTCAATGTTATTATAGTACTGAACCCGCCACTCCTTAATGCTCAATGTTATTAAAGTACTGACCCCTTAATGCTCAATGTTATTATAGTACTGACCCTGCCACTCCTTAATGCTCAATGTTATTATAGTACTGACCCTGCCACTCCTTAATGCTCAATGTTATTATAGTACTGACCCCACCACTCCTTAATGCTCAATGTTATTATAGTACTGACCCCTTAATGCTCAATGTTATTATAGTACTGACCCTGCCACTCCTTAATGCTCAATGTTATTATAGTACTGACCCCTTAATGCTCAATGTTATTATAGTACTGACCCACCCCGCCACTCCTTAATGCTCAATGTTATTATAGTACTGACCCCTTAATGCTCAATGTTATTATAGTACTGACCCTGCCACTCCTTAATGCTCAATGTTATTATAGTACTGACCCACCCCGCCACTCCTTAATGCTCAATGTTATTATAGTACTGACTCCTTAATGCTCAATGTTATTATAGTACTGACCCCTTAAGGCGAGACACGGCAGGTGAAAACATCGTTTTTTCATGCACTGGTCAATTTCGAGATTTTGGGCTAATTTGCTACCTTAGCATGTATTCTTTCACACTACTACAACAACAAAGCCCGATTTACACATTTAGGTGTTTATTTCATTACATTTTGTCTACTCGCGCCTGTATATTTCTCCTAAATTCACCAAAAGTTAGTCTTCTAACGTTTCATGCTCTACCGCGACCGTGATACAAAACATAACATGTGTAGTACCGTTGGAAAGCTCTGTTTTTCCTGCATGACGTTGTGCTATCCAAATATGGACACTTCCTTTGTAACCGCAACCAATCGCGAAAGTTCAAAGGCGAGTCTAGGCTGAGAACGGAATCTCTTGGCTGTGTTCCGAGGCGGTTTTCTCAAATTGAGTTTTTATCATTTTCCAGTAGAAACATCTCAGCCTATGTAGCACCTATGTACACCAAACTTTCCAGTTATACACTTAGCAGTATTCTGAAGATATTTACAGAGGGATTTGTTAATAAATCATTCCTGGCCTGATTTATGTGACATTTTAATCAAAAATATAAGGTAAAAATCGATTGACCCCGCCACTCCTTAATGCTCAATGTTATTATAGTACTGACCCCTTAATGCTCAATGTTATTATAGTACTGACCCCTTAATGCTCAATGTTATTATAGTACTGACCCCGCCACTCCTTAATGCTCAATGTTATTATAGTACTGACCCCTTAATGCTCAATGTTATTATAGTACTGACCCCTTAATGCTCAATGTTATTATAGTACTGACCCCGCCACTCCTTAATGCTCAATGTTATTATAGTACTGACCCCACCACTCCTTAATGCTCAGACACCTTGCAGAGCAAACCTGTACTAAATGACCTCTTTCATATGCACTTTATAGACTGCACAAGACACTTTATGGGAAGATTTTTACAGATTTTTACTGGTTTGAATGCTTGTCTATGTGATTGTCTTTCATGTTCTGTATGTTCCTGTGTATGTATGTATTGTCTTGTATTTTTAACTGGAATGGCACCAAGGTGAGAACTAAGTGCATTTTTGGTGGTTACAGTGTGTGCGTGTGATTGGGCAGTGTGAGCGTGTGTGTATGTGGGTGGGGTATGTGTATGTGTGTGTGTGTGTGTGTATGTGGGGGGGGGTATGTGTATGTGTGTGTGTGTGTGTGTGTTTGACTGACAGCATGAGTGCGTGTGGGTATGTGTGTGTGTGTATGAGTGTGTGTGGGGGTGTGTATGTGTGTGTGTGTGTGTGTTTGACTGACAGCATGAGTGCGTGTTTGCATTGCATGTGTGTGTGTCTGTGTGTGTGTGTGCATGTATGACTGGCAGCATGAGTGTGTGTGTGTGTGTGTGTGTGTGACTGGCAGCATGTGTGTGTGTGTGTGTGTGTGTGACTGGCAGCATGAGTGTGTGTGTGTGTGACTGGCAGCATGTGTATGCGTGTGTGTGTGTCTGTGTGTGTGTGTGTGTGTGTGCATGTGTGACTGGCAGCATGAGTGTGTGTGTGTGTGTGTGTGTGTGACTGGCAGCATGAGTGTGTGTGTGTGTGACTGGCAGCATGAGTGTGTGTGTGTGTGTGTGACTGGCTTGCAGCCTCATGTCACCAGCCCAACTCCTGTCCGTCTCTGCTTAAAGCCTGTCCTTGTCCCACACACACACACACACACACGTCTCCCCATTAACGCTCTCCTTCTGCACCAAACGTCTCCACAGAGCCGGTGTGCCTGTCTACTCACATGAGAGAGAGGTGAAGACCTGCCCGTCAGTTACAGCTTCCATTTCAACTTTTTGCCAAAGCTGAACGAGTCCAGCGACTTAACAGTGTGTGTGTGTGTGTAAGTGTGTTGAGATCACCATGAGATTGTGTGTCTATGACTTTGTGTGAGTTTTAGTAATGTGTGTATTAGTTTTCACATGTGTGTGCATGTGTGTGTATATGGCCACTTTAACTTTTGTATCAAGTTATGGTAGCGCAGTAATATAGAACAAAATGCGGTCTAGGTGTATGTTTATGCTAGCGCCAACCTGTTTTAATATACTACTTTATATAGCGCCAACCTGTATTAATATACTACTTTATATAGCGCCAACCTGTATTAATATGTAACCTGTATTAGGGCAGCCGTGGCCTATTGGTTAGCACTTCGGACCTGTAAGACGTTCTACATACTCGACGCACCGGACCAGTAGCGCGACAATGTGACGCCAAAATGATGTAGATCTTGCTGGCGCGCCAGGATTTTAGCCAGGTAGCAGAGCCCGTCTTATTAGACATTCTCTGCAGGTAGCGCGAGGTAGCGCACCACTCTTTTTTTTTCAGACGAGCGCGACAAAGCGGAAACAGGAAGATGGACTAGTTCGAGGGCAAGCGAGAGTTGCAGTGTTTTGTTACAGTCGTGAATTTTTAATAGTTTGCTGGATAAGTTAACAAAGTTACCAGCGAGAGTTGCAACACATGGAATTAAGAGGAAAGAATAGAAACGATTTATTTTCAAACAAAGGATATCTATTAAGGCCTGAACAAAATCTCTTTCCACTTCAGGAAATTACAAACTCAGCCAGCTGCTAGCTAGCTAGCCAGCTAACTAAAATTTCCCTCGGGATGACTAAAGTATCTATCTATATATCCATATATCTATCTATCTATCTATCTATCTACCTGTGCGCACATCTTGGAAACTAAATGATAATGATGGTGGTAGTTGTGAATAGTAGCAACCAAAGTCTGAAGCACCATCATCACAGAAGCTAGCTACTAGTGTTCCTTACTGCAGCTTGTTCTGCTGAGGAACGTAGTTAGCGTTAATCTTTTCACAACAGCGACACCTCTGTTCAGGAGAATATTGCAACTAGTGTCGCGACCACCACGCGCGAGTATAAATGGTTACGGCGCTTCTGTGACGTCACATTGTCGCGCTACAGGTCGGGTGCGTCGAGTATGTGGCGCACTTAACCGGAGGGTTGCCGGTTCGAACCCCGACCAGTAGGCACGGCTGAAGTGCCCTTAAGCAAGGCACCTAACCCCTCACTGCTCCCCGAGCGCCGCTGTTGATGCAGGCAGCTCACTGAGCCGGAATTAGTGTGTGCTTCACCTCACTGTGTGTACACTGTGTGCTGTGTGTGTTTCACTAATTCACGGATTGGGATAAATGCAGAGACCAAATTTTCCTCACGGGATCAAAAGAGTATATATACTTATACTTATACTTAAAAACTAAACAGAGCTAATCTGTTTGTCAAAGCAGAGTTCGGAGTCGAGGTTGACGCCCAGGTTGCTGGCCTAGTGTTTGATAAATGGGTTTAGGGGACTTACATTTTGCACTACAGTGCATCTTGCCTTGGGAGGACCAAACATGATGACTTCTGTCTTGTCGCTACTTAGCTGGAGGAATTTTGAATTTGCTACCAGTAACATATTTCAAAAAAAGTTGGGACGGCGGTAACAAATTGCTGGAAAAGATGTATAATGATAAAGAAAACCAAAGGAGGAATGTTTCACAACTAATTAGGGCAACTGGCAACACAATTGGGTATGAAAAAGAGCCCCCTAGAGAGACAGGGTCTCTTAGAAGTAAAGATGTAGGGGTATTCATCGCTCTGCGTAAACCTGTGTGGACAAATGGTGAAACAATCTAATTGTAATCCTTCTTAACATGAAATTGTGAAGTATTTGAGGAGTTCATCATCTACAGAACATAATATAATCAAAATATTCAGAGAATCCAGAGAAATCTTTTTAAACAAGGGATAGAGCTGAAAAACAATATTGGATGGTCGTGGTCTTTTGGACCTCAGATGGCACTGCATCAAAACCAGACGTGTTTCGGTTACACTTTACTTGACAGTGTCGACATAAGAGTTACATGACACTGTCATGAATGTGTCATAGACATGTCATAAACATTTATGACATAACGCTTCTGTTATTAAGTGACATTCGGTTTTTGTCATAACAAGTTAGGGTTAGGATTAGGGTTAGGGTTAGGCTAGGGTTTAGAATTATGGTTAGGGTTGGGGTTAGAGGTTAGGATTAGGGTTAGGTTTCATGTGTCATGACAGTGTCATGTGTTCATGACAATGTCATGTCACTCTTATGTCGATACGTAAGGGATAATGTATAGAACGCCGGTCATTACTGGGAAAATAAGTCCCGACAGGGCGAACCGGCTCTGTTCCGCCCTGAAGCGACTTATTTTCACAGTAATGACCGGCGTTCTATACATTATCCCGCTTATTATACGGCTACTTGCCAAAACAAAATAATAAACTCCCCACAATATGACTTTAGCCTACATAACCTAGCCTATTTGTTACTGTTCATCGTGGCATTTGCTGAGAAACAAATAGTTCGCAACAACACACACTGCTGAACTTGAATCAAACATTCTTTAGAACACAGCTGATCAACCGTCTGCTTTCACGTTTGAATGAAGTTCCAGTCCTTGCGTAGTGATATGAAAGACGTATCAGAAGCACAAAACCCGTTGCCATTGACAGCGGTAATTATATGTTTGCAGCGGTAATTACATGAATTTATTTACCGCTAGAACTTTGGGAAATCCCATTCAAGTCAATGGAAATAGAAAAAGGTCCTGTGGTTAGACCAATCAAAATGTGCAATTCTTTTTGGAAATCAATGTGTGTATTGAGCAACATATACTGCCATCCAGGCAATGTCTTTTCCAAGGAGGACCTTGAATATTTCAGGAAAACAATGCCAAAATGAATTCTGCACATATTTAAACAGTATTTCTCCATAGAGTAAATACTCTATTCATAGATAATCCAGGTGCTAAAATGGCCTGTCTGCAGTCCAGACCTGTCAAATTAGGTGCATCATGGAATGAAAACCATGATTAAGAATACCCCATACTGTTGAGCAACTGCAGTCCTATATCGGGGAGTAATGGGACAACATTTCATTCTCAAGCAAATGGTCTCCTCAGTTCCTAAACATTTACAGAATGTTGTTAAATGAAGAGGTGAAGCAGCACAGTGGTAAACATGCCCTGTCCCAACATTTTTGGAACATGTTGCTGGCATCAAATTCAAAATGAATATATTTTCCATGAAATAGGGAAGATTTTAATTTTCAACATTTTTATTCAAAGTTGTAATATCCCCCTTCCCCACTAGAGGGCGGTATTGCATCTCAGCTAAAGTTCAGAATGGTGTCACATGAATGGATAGGGAGACTTCCTGGCATGCACCACCTGTGAATGAGCGATCTCAAATCTAATGTTATTTATCAAAAAGGTTGTCGGAATGACAGACATCTGCTCACTTCATGAACACTCACTTCATGATTATCTTTGCCGTCATCAAACTTGCATGCAAAATTAAACAGTTACTTAGTAAATAGTTACTTTTCAAAGAGATTATGGGCTATATTTTGGGGCACCAGCGCATGGCGTACAGTTCGTTTTTCAGTCGCGCGAAGTTGAATTCGGTATTTTGCACCTTTATTTTTTAAGCATTGCGCCCAGGGGTGTGGCAATTAACAACCTAGGCCGGGCCCTGGCGCGTTGTCTAAAAATTGCTATCATACACCACCTAAACCTGGTCAGAAGTCAATGGCGAGTTGTTCATATGCTATTTTAAGAGCGCATGTCAACAGTCATATTGGCAGGTGCACGCACCATCCTTCTATCATTCATGAACGCACACCAGCGCACGTCCATGCAAAGCATTACAAATTGCACGATTACAATGGTAAACATAATTAGAATAAAGATATTACGAAATACTATACATCTCATGATGAGTAGTTATTCACCATCATTTGCAAATTGGTAATGATATATACCAATAATACCGATGCATTGCGCCGTTAAAGGGAATGACAGATGTCATTTTCATTGGTTTAAAATGATGTTACGCCCCAAACACACCCATATGACTGATTAAAAGACCTAGGAACACCTTGTTACGCCATGCGCTCCACTTTTGAGGACGAAAACCCTTCCAATGTGAACTGGACATCCTACTAAATTTGAATAGACTTTTGACGAGTGACGATGCACTTTAGAATGTCATGATAGGGCCCTATGAGTTTGATATTCTCCACAATGTGAGCGGACCTTTATTCTTTCATAACAGACACACTGACATGCAGCGAGTCTTTCTTGATATTCCTTTTACAAAGTGTGAGAAGATGGTACTCTTATACTCCACCAGAAGAAAGCAACATCTATTCCAGAAAAGACTAACCCAGTCCTTCTATGAGAGAAGAATCGACTCTTCCAGAGAGTCATCAGTGAATCATATATCATGCATCTTCCTATTGAAGGTATTTGCTCAAAGCTCTTTACAGAACAAACATGAGTGACAACGCGCACACACACACACACACACACACACACAGATGCACATGCCATTAATCAAGGCATTTGCTCAAAGCTCTTTACAAAACAAACATGAGCGACTAATCAACTTACTCACATGTTGTGTGTGTGTTGTGTGTCTGTGTTATCCATGTGATGTGTGTGTGTGTGAGTATGTGTGTGCTATGTCTGTTATGAGTGTGCGTGTATGTGTATGTGTGTGCTATGTCTGTTATAAGTGTGTATTTGTGTATGTGTGTGTGTGTATGTGTGTGCTATGTCTGTTATGAGTGTGTGTGTGTGTGTATGTGTGTATGTGTATGTATGTGCTATGTCTGTTATGAGTCTGTGTGTATGTGTATGTATGTGCTATGTCTGTTATGAGTGTGTGTGTGTGTGTGTGTGTGTATGCTATGTCTGTTATGAGGGTGTGTGTGTGCTATGTCTGTTATGAGTGTGTGTGTGTGTGTATGCTATGTCTGTTATGAGTGTGTGTGTGTGTGTGTGTGTGTGTATGCTATGTCTGTTATGAGGGTGTGTGTGTGTGTGTGTGCTATTTCTGTTATGAGAGTGTGTGTGTGTGTGTGTGTTTGTGCTATGTCTGTTATGAGTGTTTGTGTGTGTGTGTGTGTGTATGCTATGTCTGTTATGAGTGTGTGTGTGTGTGTGTATGCTATGTCTGTTATGAGGGTGTGTGTATGCTATGTCTGTTATGAGTGTGTGTGTGTGTGTGTGTGCTATGTCTGTTATGAGTGTGTGTGTGTGTGTGTATGCTATGTCTGTTATGAGTGTGTGTGTGTGTGTGTGTGCTATGTCTGTTATGAGTGTGTGTGTGTGTGTGTGTGCTATGTCTGTTATGAGTGTGTGTGTGCTATGTCTGTTATGAGTGTGTGAGTGTGTGTGTGTGTGTGTGTGCTATGTCTGTTATGAGTGTGTGAATGTGTGTGTGTGTGTGTGCTATGTCTGTTATGAGTGTGTGTGTGTGTGTGTGTGTGTGCTATGTCTGTTATGAGTGTGTGTGTGTGTGCTATGTCTGTTATGAGTGTGTGTGTGTGTGTGTGTGTGTGCTATGTCTGTTATGAGTGTGTGTGTGTGTGCTATGTCTGTTATGAGTGTGTGTGTGTGTGTTATCTGTGTATAGCGTGCAGTGGCGGCTACTCCCTGGTGGCTTCTCCACTCCTCTCACAGGTTCCCACGCCGGCTTCACCAGGGTCAGAGGTCACAGGAAGCGCCGGTTCCTACAGCGACAACCAAATTGACCGCCTGACCGACCGGCAGCAGTCATCACACCCATACCTGGACCAAACATTTCAAATACACACATGCAAGGGCACACACACACACACACACACACACAGAGTGCTCTTTCCTGTGAGCAGACACACAACAATGACAAGCGTCAGCTCTGATGCTCCTCCCCTCAATAGCTTCCTGTTACTCTTCCCCCACACTTAATACGTCACACACACACAGACAGAGACGCACACACACACACACACACATAGACAGAGACAGAGACACACACACACACACACACAGAGACAGAGACGCGCACACACACACACACACACACACACACACACAGACAGAGACAGTGATAGATACACAGTGTCAGCCAAAAAAAAGTAAACAAAACAAATACACAGCGCACACACAGACACACACACACACCATACACACTGAAGACCCACACACACACACTGAAGACCCCCCCCCACACACACACACACCAAACACACTGAAGACACACGCACACACACTGAAGACACACACACACACACACACACACTCATAACATACATAGAAAGGGTAAACGGAGCTGTTTAGCCCCATAGCACACACGCACACACACCCTTTCTAATCATGTGTGTGCTATGTCTGTTATGAGTGTGTGTGTGTGTGTGCGTGCTATGTCTGTTATGAGTGTGTGTGTATGTGTGTGTGTGTGCTATGTCTGTTATGAGTGTGTGTGTATGTGTGTGTGTGTGCTATGTCTGTTATGTGTGTGTGTGTGTGTGTGTGCTATGTCTGTTATGTGTGTGTGTGTGTGTGTATGTGTGTGTGTGTGTGTGCTATGGGGCTAAACAGCTCCGTTACCCTTTCTAATCATGGGGTGCTGGAGCTCCACTACTGGGGGGGCAGCATGTGAGCTCAACCCACAGACAGCCACTCGCCACTGGGGGGAAACTCAACCCACACACACACCATACACACTCGCCACTGGGGTGAAACTCGTTAGAAATCCCCCTCATCTGGGCATAAGCCCATGCACACACACATACACACACGCAGCTAACACAAAAATATACATACATACATAAATTACCACACAGACACACACACACACAAATGTACACACACACAGATGCACAAGTGAGAAAATTTATGATATATTTTGACATCGTGTCTAATCTGGTCAAACTATCTCAAATCGAGATTTGCAAATACTGAAACAGCTCAAGGAGAAGATGGCTGTCCCTGATCCAGCCAAGTCTGACTACTGCTGAAATAGTGAGCTCACGAAAGAGTAGACAGTCTGATAGTACAAACCTTTAAATGATACATGATAGACTCCCTGTGCCATGGCAAGATGAAAGACTGCAAAGCCACTGATGCAACTTCCTTTTCTGGAAATCAGTCTTTTTAAAAAAAATCTTTTTTAAACATTTCTTATACACAATAACTCAAGAGACTTCACCACATGAAGACAAGGCTCTTAATAATACACATATCAAGATGCAAAAAGGCATCAAAGCTATGACTTGCATTCTCTCTGCATCTGTGGTCTTGTTGATCTTGACATTGTCAGATCCTGCTGCCATAGATTAAGAGCAGTGGGGAGCACAGCAACAAAAACTAATAAGATCTGCTATCTACCACGACAACAACAACAAATAAGATCTGCTATCTACCACGACAACAACAACAAATAAGATCTGCTATCTACCACGACAACAACAACAAAGGGGGTATTCCAGAAAGGAGGTTTAACAAACACTGAGATAAAACTTAACCTCTGGGTTGTCTGAACCTGTGGCGACTAAACCCGAGCTGTCGGTTCCAAAACACCGGTTACCAGTTCGAACAACCCTGTGTTAGATAACCTAGAGTTGTGCGCGTTCACAGCGAACTTATAAAGGCATCATCTATTGAGAGTCGAAACCATGAGTGAACGAAAACGAAACGAAACGAAAAGCACCGTATTTTTCAGAGGCGGAGTAGTCGAGGCTTACGAGGAGGAGAGAACTGTACTAACAAAAAAAGAGCAATACTTAAGCATCTGCGTCCGAGACCTTGCTTGGCAGAGAATAGCCTAACTGACCATGTAAATGCGTACGTTATGATGGCCTAATGCCAAAAGCAAAATTAAATAATTCAGTGGACATCACGTATTGTATTGACTGCTTTGAATGATGCTTTCTTAAACTAGCCTACCTCATCACAGATTGAGTGGGCCATAGAATTCTTTGAGAATCCCAAATGTAATTTTCTATTTTAACGCAGGTTCTGCAGCTGTGGGCCAAGTTAGACTTTTGCGCCTCCATCATCGGAAGGGTGAAGAATGTCGGAAGGCATGGGTAGCCTATTTCGGTACACATTTCGGTGCACATTTGGGAAATTTAATAAGTGATGCTGACCTGCCAGTTGGTGAAACTACACTTTAATGATCCTCGTGGGTTTGTGTCCAGGAAAACGAATGAAGTTGCGAAGGAACTGCTTTAGCCCAAGGCAAACTTTACGCACCGACCGACAGCTTGCTCTGCGTCTCCAACACTAACGTTACAAAAACTCCCAGTCGGAGAGCGATCATCGATGCACATAATTTGGAGAGAGGCAAAAAGTGTAGCCTATTGAAAAACTATTTTATCCCAAATGCCATCGGCATTCTTAACCAGAGTGATAACACGCATACCTGGCTGAGCTGTTATGTAGGCCTAGTCTATATTTAAACTTATTTATTCATTTTCTATATGTTTTCCCTTTTTTGTAGCCTAATGCACTGTAATTATATCTTCAGTGTGTCTGAAATGTTTTTTGTCCATCCGATGTCTGGTGAGCCAAAGGTAAATGTCCACTATAGGCCTATGGTGTTGGCTATGGTGTTGGCTAAGAGATTTATTTTATTCTATTCTAATCCATGCGTAGCCTAATGTAGGGATGGAGTCGAGAATGCTTTTCAAGTAGCCAAATTTAGGATTCAGCGGAACAACTCTAGCGCTCTTGAAAACTCGTTTGGAAAAGAAAGGATGGGCTATCATGGGATGTCGTGGTCTTATCGCCCTCTCACGGCTAATTCCACAGATAAATATTACATGATTTTGTGCTTCTTTGTCAATCGGACCTTCTTCAGAATGAAACGGCATTGTGTGACAAGTGTAAAAATAGCGGCCTGGTTGAACATGCACTGAAATAACCGAACATAATTGAACATAACTTGAACAAAACCTACCCCCTACCAGGTTAAGTTCAGAGCCTATGTTACCATAGTTACTTACATAGCCTGATCATTTTTGAGCTTTCTGGAACTGAATTCCCAAGTTTACCGTTTACTCTGGGTTTACATACCCAGTTAACTTCAGAGCCTATGTTACCATAGTTACTTACATAGCCTGATCATATTTTAGTGTTCTGGAACTGAAATCCCAGGTTTACTGCTAACTTTGGGTTAACATACCCAGTTAAGCCAGTAAACCTGCTTTCTGGAATACCCCACTGCTATCTACCACGACAGCAGCAATAAATAAGATCTGCTATCTCCCACAAAAACATAAACAAATAAGATCTGCTATTGCTGGCAACAACAATAAGATCTGCTCTCTACCACGACAACACTAACAAATAAGATCTGCTATCTACCATGACAACAACAACAAATAAAATCTGCTATCTACCACGACAACAACAACAAATAAGATCTGCTATCTATCACGACAACAACAACAAATAAGATCTGCTATCTATCACGACAACAACAACAAATAAGATCTGCTATCTACCACTTCCATATGAGATTAAAAGCAGCATGTAGCACGACAATAACAACAAACAGGATCTGCTATCTATCACTTCCATCTGACAGAGAATCAGATCTACACATTTCATAGTCATACCAGTCACCAGGTTCTAAATACAGCTGATCTAGAACACCAGCCACCAGGTTCTAAGCACAGCTGGTCTGGATGAGGAGAGAGAACACCAGTCATCAGGTTCTAAACACAACTGGTCTAGAACACCAATCACCAGGTTCTAAACACAGCTGGACTGGATGAGCACAGAGAACATCAGTCACCAGGTTCTAAACACAGCTGGTCTAGAACACCAGTCGCCAGGTTCTAAACACAGCTGGTCTAGAACACCAGTCACCACCTAAACTGATTAAAAGTCCATCAGACAGATCCACAGGAACCTGTCCACAAATCTATTAATACAGTGTGTGTGTGTGTATGTGTGGTTGCTACTATGATGGGATTGGACCACATGAACACAGTACACTTTTCAGTGCACATATTCTACTCAAAAGTGCTCAGAACTCAAATCTCACAGATTAGATGGGGTCTAACTCAAAGGTAACAGGGTTGACCTCTTCTGTGCTGTCAAACCAACCCGGCTTCCCCTTGCTGTCGGTATGGCAGTTTGACAAGGGTAGCCTATTTAAAGTTTGCTTCCAGTTGTCAGGACGACCGTGACCTCTTTGTTTCAACGGAACAGTAACCGCCTCTGGCCTATGCTACACATCGGTATCTATGGAAACCCTTTATTTGCCGTGTAAACATGGCGATATTTGACAAAAGTGTGTTTATTTTAACTGCGTGTGGCTGCTTTAGAGGAGAGCCAAGCTGTTGAGGCAGCTACACGCCATGTTTACCCAGCGGTAACTTGCAGGACAAAGAGGAGGAACTTGGCCTCGAGTCATCGTAAATATCCCAACCTTTAATATCCCCCCTAGTTGTGCGACCACACTGTAGCTCGTGCCAACATTGATGACACAGACATCCGCGAAATTCGGTTGTAGGAAGTTCTACTAGGAACTCAATTAAATGTCTGGCAGACACAATACTTACTGTCGAGACAATCAGAGAACCAAAACAAAGCGTCTTATTCAGTTGCACCCATTCGAACCAAAACAAAGCGTCTTATTCAGTTGCACCCATTCGAACACCAACTCAGGGGCTCAGGGGTCAGTCGCAGGTCTACATCCCGCCCATCACTCTACACTCCGCCCATCACTTCATTACTCCGCCCATCACTCTACACTCCGCCAATTACTCTACACTCCGCCCATCACTCTACACCCCGCCCATCACTTCATTACTCCGCCCATCACTCTACACTCCGCCCATCACTTCATTACTCCGCCCATCATTCTACACCCCGCCCATCACTCTACACTCCGCCCATCACTCTACACTCCGCCCCTGAATATGGAGAAATCAAGACAGCCCTGCTGAAAAAAACAGCCTGACCAGCTATAGGTGGTTTGCTGGTTGACCAGCTTGTTAACCAGCTTGTTTGACCACCCTATAATGGTTGACCTGCTAGACCAAGTCAAGTCAAGTCAAGTCAAGTTTATTTATATAGCGCATTTCATACACAGAGGTCATTCAATGTGCTTTACATAAACAAAACCAAACAATAATAACAAATAAAAGCATAGAAGGGCAATATAGTCAAATAATAGTTAAAAGGTAAAGATCATAATAAAAAGAAAACATAAAACACAAGGTAAAATCATTTAAAAATAAAGAATAATTAGTAAGCAAAAACAAAGGCAAAAGTAGTAAAAAAAGTAATAAAAGACAAGGTAGAATAATTATCAAGGCAGATTTAGAATTTGTAACTCGGCACAGTTAGCAGAAAGCATCTGAGAACAGTTTGGTCTTGAGTCTAGATTTAAAACTGGCTACAGTTGGGGCCTTTTTGATGTCATCCGAAAGTTGGTTCCACAGCTGAGCCGCATAGCAGCTAAAAGCTGCTTCACCATGTTTAGTTCTAACTGTAGGTTTTACTAGTAGGTTTTTCACCTGGGTCCTGAGAGGACGAGAAGGTGTGTACTGCTGAAGCATGTCTGACAAGTATTTAGATCACTGTCAATTAATACACCAAGATTTTTAACAGTATCCTTTGCCTTCAACCCTTTTGTGTCAAGGAGAGTGGCAACCCTAAGTCTTTCCTCCTCCTTATATACCAAATATAATTACTTCAGTTTTTTCTTTGTTCAGCTGAAGAAAATTTTAAGACATCCAGGTCTTGATTTCTTCTATACACTGATACATAGATTCAAGAGGACCATAGTCGTTTGGTGATAGAGCTAAGTAAATTTGTGTGTCATCTGCATAGCTATGATATGAAATCAAATTATTTTGAATGATTTGTCCAAGTGGGAGCATATAGAGGTTGAATAATAGTGGCTCCAAGATCGACCCCTGGGGAACACCACAGGTCAAGGACGTTGGTGTTGAGGTACAGTTTCCGATGGCAACAAAGAAGCTCCTTTCTTGTAGATATGATTTTATCCAGCTGATAACTATGCCTGTAAATCCAACCCAGTGTTCTAGTCTGTGTAGTAAAATATTTTGATCAACAGTGTCAAAAGCTGCACTAAGGTCCAGTAGCACTAGGACTGATGTTTTACCTGAATCTGTGTTGAGGCGTATGTCATTGGAAACTTTAATGAGAGCTGTTTCAGTGCTGTGATTTGCCCGAAAACCAGACTGAAAGTAATCAAAATACCCATTTGATGTTAGGAAGGTGGTTAATTGATTAAAGATTACTTTTTCAATAATTTTGCCAATAAAAGGTAGATTGGATATGGGCCTGTAATTGTTTAGCATGGAGGCATCCAGGTTATTCTTCTTGAGAAGTGGCTTTACAACAGCTGTTTTCAGTGACTTAGGAAAAGTGCCAGACAGCAGTGATACATTTACAATTTGAAGGACATCTGCCGCTATGAGGTGAAAAACAGTTATGAAGAAATGTATAGGCAGAGTGTCTAAGACACATGTGGAAGACCTGAGATTCTGTACCGTTTTTTCAAGTGTTTCGTAGTCTATCAAGCTGAACTCTGACATCAAGTTTAGTTTCCCTCTGTTTGTTGCTGGAAGTTCAGGTTGTTGAATTTGTAATTGAGCAGATATGTTGAGTCTGATTTTGTCAATTTTACCTTTAAAAAAAGATGAAAACTAATTGCATTTATTAGTTGAGAGAAGTTCAGGCGCTAATTGTGAGGGGGGATTTGTTAACTTATCAACAGTTGAAAATAGAATACGAGTGTTATTAGACCAGCAAAACTCCTCTGGAGTATAGGCATATATATATATAGGAGTGTGTGTGTGTGTGTGGGGGGGGGGTCTACTCTACACTCTGCATTCTACCCTGCTCTGCAATTTGCTTACAATTCATTGCAAACAGCGGAATCATACAAGTGCATTATGGGAGACTAACACAATGACACAGCACAATAGTGCACAGGGCTGCAGCTGCAGCACAATAGTGCAGAGGGCTGCAGCTGCAGCACAATAGTGCACAAGCTACAGCACAATAGTGCACAGGGCTGCAGTTACAGCACAATAGTGCACAGGCTACAGCACAATAGTGCACAGGGCTGCAGCTGCAGCACAATAGTGCACAGGCTACAGCACAATAGTGCACAGGGCTGCAGCTGCAGCACAATAGTGCACAGGCTACAGCACAATAGTGCACAGGCTACAGCACAATAGTGCACAGGGCTGCGGAGGATACTGTGTGTGCGGAGTATAAAGATGAAGCTCTCCTGTGTCAGTCCTGTGGGTTATGCTGTGTGGTGTTTGCTGTGTTGTGTTGTGTTATATTGAGCTCTGTTATGATGTGGTGTGTTATTCTGCATGTGGTGCTGTTTTCTTTTACTGTGTGTGTGTGTGCGCGTGCATGTGTGTGTGTGTGTGTGTATATGTGTGTGTGTGTGTGTGTGTGTGTGTGCGCGTGCATGTGTGTGTGTGTGAGTGTGTGTGTGTGTGAGTGTGTGTCTGTGTGTGAATGAATGTGTGTGAGTGTGTGTGTGAGTGAGTGTGTGTTTGTTTGTGCTTGCGTGTGTGTGAGTGAGTGTGTGCATGTGCTTGCGTGTGTGTGAGTGAGTGTGTGTGTGTGTGTGTGTGTGTTACTCACCCTCCTGGAGGCGTAGCTGCTTCAGGTAGAGAGGGTTCTGGAGAACGTTACACCGGCCGGGTTCATCCTCTCTGGTCACCAGCATCAGGTCTGTGTATATGAACACAGTCACCTGCAGAGAGATGGAGAGAGAGAGAGAGTGAGAGAGAGAGAGAGAGAGAGAGGGTATGCATGTGAGACAGACATAGTGGTAGTGGGTGGATGGGTGTTAAAGATAGAGAAGAAAGTGTGTGTGTGAAAAAAAGAGATAAATTGTGTTTCACAAAGAGATAGAGAGAGATAGAAAGAAATCTATTGAGAGGGAGGGAGTGGAGAAAGTGTGTGTGTGTAATGGAGTGGAGAAATAGTGTGTGTGAGGGAGAAAGTGTGTATGTGAGGGAGTGGAGAAAGTGTGTATGTGAGGGAGTGGAGAAATAGTGTGTGTGAGGAAGTGGAGAAAGAGTGTGTGTGAGGGAGTTGAGTGAGATGCATGTGAGGGCTGGTAGACCACACAGCTGATGTCTCATTGTTTAAAGTTTACACATACACATACACACACACAAACTCACACACTTGTGTACACAAATGCACGCAAACACATACACACACATACAAACACAAAAACACAAACACGCACACACACACACCCATACACACACACACACATACATGCAAATATGCTCGCACACACATACAATCATACACAAGGTGATGACCGTTGACTGTTATAAACACTGACCATAATAAGATGTCAGGAGGAATATAAAATGTGCGCACACACATACACACACACACTCTCACACAAACACACATACACTCTCTCTCTCACACACACACACACTCTCTCACACAAACACACACACACACTCTCACACAAACACACACACACATACACTCTCTCTCACACACACACACACTCTCACACAAACACACACACACATGCAAACAGAGTTGCATGTGCAGAAAAAGACTATATATTTGAATATTTCATGGCTTTGCAAGAGAATCAAATGTGCATGCTGTGGTTCTGCCTGCTGTGGTTCTATAATGTGAGCTCTTACATATTAATGGCTCTGCACGGTTCCTCTTCTGTCCCATTATTTCATTACATTTATCATTTCTCCCCAAGAAATGTTGTTATTTAAATCTCCATTGTGCACACACACACAAACACACACACACAGTCAATTACTAACCACTAGTATCTGTAAACTGATGGGGGATGGAGGGAAGAGAGATGGAGGGAAGAGAGGGGAGAGATGGAGGATGGAGGGAAGAGAGGGGAGAGATGGAGGATGGAGGGAAGAGAGGGGAGGATGGAGGGAAGAGAGGGGAGAGATGGAGGATGGAGGGGAGAGGTGGAGGAGAGCTTACTGCTCCATTTAGCCCTTATGTATTGTCAACAATTTGGGCAGCCGTGGCCTACTGGTTAGCACTTCGGACTTGTAACCGGAGGGTTGCCGGTTCGAACCCCGACCAGTAGGCACGGCTGAAGTGCCCTTGAGCAAGGCACCTAACCCCTCACTGCTCCCCGAGCTCCGCTGTTGTAGCAGGCAGCTCACTGCGCCGGGATTAGTGTGTGCTTCACCTCACTGTGTGTTTACTGTGTGCTGAGTGTGTTTCACTAATTCACGGATTGGGATAAATGCAGAGACCAAATTTCCCTCACGGGATCAAAAGAGTACTTACTTATACTTCCTTATACTTCCTTAACCACCGGAGGAAAAAGAGCTTTTTCTACACAGAACAGCATGAGGAGGAGAATAGAGAAGAGAGAGAGAGCAAAGAGAAAGAGAGAGAGAGAGGCACCTCCTCTCCTCCTCCTTTCTTCCTCTTATCCTCCTCCTTTTTTCTTCAACCTCAACCAGATTAAACCGGATTCAACCTCAACCGGATATTAAGGAAGGAAGAGATACATAAATCATGAATTCATGATAATTGATGTACCCTTATATTACCGTATAATGTCATTTAGCAGCGGCTTCTGTCCAAAGCAACTTCCATACTGCAATACCCCCCCCCCCCCATACACACACACACTACTGCATGCTAGCCCAGCTCCTTAACCACTATGCTTCCACCACCCTACACACACACACTACTGCATGCTAGCCCAGCTCCTTAACCACTATGCTACCACCACCCTACACACACACACACACACACTACTGCATGCTAGCCCAGCTCCTTAACCATTACGCTACCACCACCCTACACACACACACACACTACTGCATGCTAGCCCAGCTCCTTAACCACTATGCTACCACCACCCTACTCACACACACACACACACACAGACACTACTGCATGCTAGCCCAGCTCCTTAACCACTACGCTACCACCACCCTACACACACACACACACACACACACTACTGCATGCTAGCCCGGCTCCTTAACCACTACGCTACAACCGCCCTACACACACACACACACTACTGCATGCTAGCCCAGCTCCTTAACCACTATGCTACCACCACCCTACACACACACACACACACACACTACTGCATGCTAGCCCAGCTCCTTAACCACTATGCTACCACCACCCTACACACACACTACTGCATGCTAGCCCAGCTCCTTAACCACTATGCTACCACCACCCTACACACACACACACACTACTGCATGCTAGCCCAGCTCCGTAACCACTATGCTACCACCACCCTACACACACACACACACTACTGCATGCTAGCCCAGCTCCTTAACCACCACGCTACCACACTACTGCTTGCTAGCCCAGCTCCTTAACCACTATGCTACCACCACCCTACACACACACACACACACACTACTGCATGCTAGCCCAGCTCCTTAACCACTATGCTACCACCACCCTACACACACACACACACTACTGCATGCTAGCCCAGCTCCTTAACCACTACGCTA
This sequence comes from Alosa pseudoharengus, assembly GCF_046254945.1. Taxonomy (NCBI): domain Eukaryota; kingdom Metazoa; phylum Chordata; class Actinopteri; order Clupeiformes; family Clupeidae; genus Alosa; species Alosa pseudoharengus. The sequence continues at coordinate 330,671 of NW_027468609.1, read as the reverse complement.
TCACACTACTGCATGCTAGCCCGGCTCCTTAACCACTACGCTACCACACTACTGCATGCTAGCCCGGCTCCTTAACCACTATGCTACCACCACCCTACACACACACACACACTACTGCATGCTAGCCCAGCTCCTTAACCACCACGCTACCACACTACTGCTTGCTAGCCCAGCTCCTTAACCACTATGCTACCACCACCCTACACACACACACACTACTGCATGCTAGCCCAGCTCCGTAACCACTATGCTACCACCACCCTACACACACACACACACTACTGCATGCTAGCCCAGCTCCTTAACCACCACGCTACCACACTACTGCTTGCTAGCCCAGCTCCTTAACCACTACGCTACCACCACCCTACACACACACACACTACTGCATGTTAGCCCAGCTCCTTAACCACTATGCTACCACCACCCTACACACACACACACACTACTGCATGCTAGCCCAGCTCCTTAACCACTATGCTACCACCACCCTACACACACACACACACACACTACTGCATGCTAGCCCAGCTCCTTAACCACTATGCTACCACCACCCTACACACACACACACTACTGCATGCTAGCCCAGCTCCTTAACCACCACGCTACCACACTACTGCTTGCTAGCCCAGCTCCTTAACCTCTACGCTACCACCACCCTACACACACACACACACACTACTGCATGCTAGCCCAGCTCCTTAACCACTACGCTACCACCACCCTACACACACACACACACACACACGCTACTGCATGCTAGCCCAGCTCCTTAACCACTACGCTACCACCACCCTACACACACACACACACTACTGCATGCTAGCCCAGCTCCTTAACCACTACGCTACCACCACCCTACACACTCACACACACACACACACTACTGCATGCTAGCCCAGCTCTTTAACCACTATGCTATTACACTACTGCATGCTAGCCCAGCTCCTTAACCACTATGCTATTACACTACTGCTTGCTAGCCCAGCTCCTTAACCACTACGCTACCACCACCCTACACACACACACACACACACTACTGCATGCTAGCCCAGCTCCTTAACCACTACGCTACCACCACCCTACACACTCACACACACACACACACTACTGCTTGCTAGCCCAGCTCTTTAACCACTATGCTATTACACTACTGCATGCTAGCCCAGCTCCTTAACCACTATGCTATTACACTACTGCTTGCTAGCCCAGCTCCTTAACCACTACGCTACCACCACCCTACACACACACACACACACACTACTGCATGCTAGCCCAGCTCCCTAACCACTATGCTACCACCACCCTACACACACACACACACACACACACACACACACTACTGCATGCTAGCCCAGCTCCTTAACCACTATGCTACCACCACCCTACACACACACACACACACACACTACTGCATGCTAGCCCAGCTCCTTAACCACTATGCTACCACCACCCTACACACACACACACACACACACTACTGCATGCTAGCCCAGCTCCTTAACCACTACGCTATCACACTACTGCATGCTAGCCCGGCTCCTTAACCACTACGCTACCACACTACTGCATGCTAGCCCGGCTCCTTAACCACTACGCTTACACTACTGCATGCTAGCCCGGCTCCTTAACCATTACGCTACCACCACCCCAGTCCTGCCTCTGCTGACTCTCTTGGGGTCTCGTAGGGATCCTTATACTGTATCTCCTGCTGAGTTATGCTTTTTCTTTCCCTCTAAACATGTTTACTCTTCTTACCACAACATGTACAATGAACAGGGTTGCCAACTCTCACGCATCCGGCGTGACTAGGGTTACCAACTTTCTGATATGAAAATAAGGAACGGGGGGGGGGGTGAATACACTTCAGTACACCGGCATCTACTTCAGTTAGTGGGGGGGGGGGGGGGTATTGAAATTATGTATGTATTATTGTACTAAATAGTGCATCATTTTACAAAATTGTGAGCCATTATTTACTAAAATGTGTACTGTACATAATATACTACATTCTATACACAATCTAGTAAAATGAGATCATAATTGAGTAAAACAAGTGCACAATTTGGTCAAATGAGCGCACATTCTCATAATATATATTTTTTTTAAATCTTGCAATGACGCCTCCAGGGCTCCATATTGAATTAATGTAACCTACTAGCCTACTCATTTTATATCTGGTGCAAAACAAGAATAATTTCGATGCTAAAACACTTGATAAAAAATAACTGTTTGTAGCCTATTTTACTCAAACCAAACAACTCTGAAAACTGAACTGGCAGATATATGCTGTCATAGAAAAAAATACATTTTGAACATCACAAGCAGCTGTAGAAGCTCTGAATTTGGTGAAGCCTTATTTTATTTCTGGCTTTTTTCTGTCTCTGCAGCAAGTAGGCTAGCCTATTTGTTTATCTTGCACAGATGCACTGTAAAACTCTGAGCAAGACATGTCATCTCATGCTACTAGGCTATCAGCGTAATATACGTGACTCACAGTGGCTCAAACGAAAAGTGCATTCTCTGTTGGGATAGTGATGACAGACAAACTGAGAGGGATAAAGGACAGCAGCAAAGTTTCCCTTTATCTCATACAAATCGTGAATTTTTCATTCAGTCTAACTTATAATACTGGTCATGGATTTGCACGAGTTGATTCTCAATAATACGGAACAAAATGCGCTCCGTATCAGTTCAATACGGAACACATCTTTTTCCTTGCAAATACGGGACGATTCCGTATTTTACGGAACGGTTGGCAACCCTAGGCGTGACACTCACGCTTTTAGCACCAATCTCACGCTCTCACGCACACTCAAGAAATGTCACTCCAAATCCATTCTTTTTTTTTGCAATCCTGTCATTTTTTGTTGATGACTAGACTAGACCACAGCATTGTTTCTAAATGACAGGATACGAGTTTAAGGCATACATATGTCTAGACCGACAGCAGGTAGGTCTAATATCCGCCTACAACGTTCTCAGCGCAGTTTTCTCTGATTGTTGATTCGCTGACTAGGCTATTTTAATCCGGTCCGCGGCACCTTCATGGAACACGCTGCTAGACATGAGGCAGACCGACATAAAGTGTGGCCGCCCATTCTTCTCTAGGAACTACTCGCGAAGTAACTTCTTCTAAATAACTTTTTCTCATCTTTTATAAGGTGCTATAGCCGCTATTTGCTGCGATAAACGGTTCGCGAGAAAATTAAATTAACTTTCAAGAAATTATCATATTAGGCTATAGCTCTGCGCTAATTTCAATTCCTATAGGAGGAATATCTCACAAACTTTTCGTTCCACACATGACAAAACGTAAACCAGAATAAACAGCAGACCTTACCGAACACAAAGGTGTAATGCAATCCCCTGTAGGCTACAATAAGCCGTTCCAGAGTAATCCGGTTTTGAAATGGTAGCAAATTTCTAAATGGTCTCCAATTTTGGGCTTTAAGTGTCTTAAAACTGAGCTGTGCTTAAATACCTACATATGTGTAAATATTAAAATCAGAGGATATATAGCTCATGGCTAAGAGTTTGTCGATGTAGCCATAATGATTTGTTTTCACAAAATGCTAAGCATGCATGTATTTAAGTGTCTTAAAAAGTGTGCTTATATTGGTCAATGCATAATTTCATAACAGGCCAAATAGAAAATAAATGTTAAATGTTAAATATACTGTAGCCTAGACATAATATTAAAATCAGATGATGTAGGATAGTATAGAGTTAGATAAAGTTGGATGGCTCCAGAACTCACACCAGTGGATTGGGTCTTAAAGGAGCCACACCACTTTTATGACACTATAGCTGTTCTGTTGACCTTTAGATTTGTTGCTACTGGGCATGAAGGGCAGGCCAATTATGAGTTCTGTCCAACATTGATGGTTTAGAAGAAAAGTCACCACATTTCAATCATATTGCAATACCAATAACCGTGATAATTTTGGTCATGATTTTTCATCAAATGTTCATACTGTATCTCTAGTGGCTGGTAGACTTTGGAATCCACCAGCCACAATGGTAGGTGGAAAAAAATATTTTAGGCTATTTCCATCTCTGATACATACGTACACTCATACACACATTCATAAGTCTCAATCTGTCCATTTCTTTCCACAAAACTCACCAGAATTCATAATTTAACCCAGGGGTGTCAAACTCAAATTCACAGGGCCAAAATTAAGAACTGGGAGTATGTCGCGGGCCAAGCTCAACATTGAATAACCGATGTTTTTATTGAATTAAAACTGTATACACACACAAGAAAAAATAGAATGCAGGCATTTCTGAATATAGCCTAATAGAAAAAATATATTGAATATCTGAATAGAAAAAATATATTGGCCTATTTTTGCAGGTGAACTATAAAACATTTAACAACTATCAAAATTGTAATTGTAACTATTAACAGTTCATGAACTCATGACAGTTCACGTTCAACGTGGTGCTGTTTTATGTTGTAGGCCTACTCTTTAGTGACAGCTACGGTGAATCCACATACCAAGCAAACGGGGTTTGTCCTTGAATAATATGAACATATAATCGTTTTCCCACCTATCTTGAAAGCTCCGATTATCAATCTTTCGCTTCGCCAGTTTGTCTGGTTGCATGGATACATGTTTTGTTTATGAACAGAAAAGGCGGCATTAACGATGCAACGCATTTTGGGATATGAAGTGTTATCGGTGTATGATACACTGTACAGCAGCGGTTCCCAAACTTTTCCCCCCGCGTACCACCGCCTACATTCCGACTCGGCTCGCGTACCCCCACCATCCGACACATAAACACGTAAAAACGTAACGCATTCTATAACCCCCCTATTCCAGGCGTCATGTTTAATAATCTGCCCTTTTTTTGATGAACACATACAGAGTTTATAAATGATATCCTTTAATTTCATGTTTCCATAGCATTATGACCTAATTCGAAATAATGTATTTATTCATGAATTAATTACAAAACATTTAAAATTGTCATTTTATACCTGTCCGCCATAGCCTTTTTCATCTCGCGTACCCCCTAGAAGCAGCTCGCGTACCACAGTTTGGGAATCCCTGCTGTACAGTATGTAGCAACTCGATGGGCTGCGTTGCCCTGGGCTGCGCTCATGCGCTGAATAGAATAGCGTGCTGGGCCAGCTCTAACGCGGATGCGCTGAAGAGAATACTGTCGGGCCAGCTCAGATGCTCAGATATGGATGCGCTGTATAAACTACGCGGTGGGCCACTTCTAATACAGATTGAATAATGACCTCGCGGGCCACAAATAAGCAGCCTGAGTTTGACATCCCTGATTTAAGGGGTTATTTTTCATTTTTTTCTACTGAGCTACTACCTTTTTCAGGTGGGCAGGGGGACCCTTTTCATGTCTGTGCCCAGGGGCCCAGTGGCTCATAATCCTTTCATGCCACAGGGTTAAAACACTGGTCTTGTTTTCAAGTGCAATCAATAATTGTACATTTTGAAGAAACTTAAATCATGGATTATACTGTACATAGCAAAAAAGTCTGGGGACAGACATTTTTAAAATTAGGTTTAGGGAAAAATGTAACGCACACGCACTATGACTTCACAAAATCTCACTCCAGCCAAACACCCAAAGTTGGCAACCCTGCAATGAGATCCACGTGAGACAATGAGATGCATGTGAGACAATAACGTGAGATACTGTGGTGTGTCCACCTCACAGTAAGCATATTTGGTTTGTGACCTTTTGAGAGTGTGATTCTTGCCTATTCTGTGTGTGTGTGAATGAGAGTAATCTGAGAGCAGGCAGTTCCCCCGCCTTTTGGTTCCAGGGATTATATGATGCATTTAGTGACAGTTTTAAAATCAAAAGCTGCTTATGGTGCCGTGATGACACACATTTCTGACATATTTTCAGACGCATGCTTACTCAGTGGGCAGAAGGCAGAGTGGAAGTGTGGACATGGTCAGTGGTCAGTGGCAGTGACTTTGGTGTTAGAGGCCATAGTGCATGTGGTCAGTGGTGGTGACCTTGGTGTTAGAGGCTATAGTACAAGTGTTGCAGTGGTGGTGTTTCTTTCCTGCTGAAAACAGCCTGACCAGCTAAAGGTGGTTTGCTGGTTGACCAACTTGTTAACCAGCTTGTTTGACCACCCTATGATGGTTGACCTGCTAGACCAGCAAAAATCTTGCGAAAACATACCTTCAGCTGGTTTTCCCAGCTTATGATGGTAATTCAGCTGGTTTTGCTTGTTGTACCACCTCAGGCTGGTAATTTTAGCTGGTGTTGCTGGTCTATAGTGCTGGTTTAACTGGCCATGCCAGCTTATGTTGGTCATTCTATCAAACCAGCATGACCAGCTTGACAGGCTGGTCACCAGCATGACCATCTTGCACCAGCTGTATCCCACAAGACATGCTGGTCACACCAGCATGACCAGCTTCCTCAGATGGTCACACCAGTATATCCAGCTGGTGGCCCAACCAGCTACACCAGCAAGAGCTGGAAGAAAACCAGCTAAAACCAGCTACCAGCAGAAGCTGGTTTCTAGCTTTTTTTTTTCAGCAGGGGCTTCGACTTGGCCAGCTTCCCTCGCGGTCCGCGCGCGGGATCACGCGACTTTAATTTGTATTTTTCCAGTGACGCTGCAACGACGCTGCAACAACCGGCAGAGGTCTCAAGTGAGCAGGGTGTCTCGTAGAAAGAAATGGAGCTGGAAAACCCTACACAGACATCACTACAGACTTTAGCAGACTGGTTTAGAAATAATTTAATAGCCAGAAATATGCCTGCCCTGCCCTAATAAAGAAATATTTGGTTAACGGCGAGTGAATCCCGTTTGCAGCCGTAGAAGAAACGCAGGACAAATTGAACATTCTGGTTTTCTCCAAGTGCAACGATGATAGACAGACATCATTTGGACAAAATATAGAGCATATTAACCTTTGTTGCTCAGCCAAATGCCTTTCTGTTACGTCCTGTTATCACGGAGTTACAGGCGATAAACGATTTTTGATGGTCACAAGTTTACTTCATTAGCGTTTATTTTTTTGATTATTAAAGAGTGTTTTTCATTTAAAGGCTTGACTTCGTGCTTATTCAGAAGAGCATTTAGTGCTCTTCCCAATCCCAGACGTTCACATTGCATGTTTGTTTGTAATGGATGCAACAGCGAGATACGCTTGTCATAGGCGCCGATACCGTGGGTGCTCCGTCTCTCGGGCACCCACTGAAAACATCGAGCACTTACATGTGCCAGCTTATAGTCCCGGCTAAATTTACATTAATTTAAAATCAAACATCGCAGTTTATGTTAAATTCAGCATCTCTCATAGTGTGATTGGATATGTTGCTGTCAATTCCTTACTCCATATATGGTTTTTAAAAGTCAGATGTTCCCTGACAAAGACATTCGAAAATTAAGAATGTTTATTGACTTGAAAAATACACTAAACTCCATTCATTCAACCCTTGAAGACATCGCGGTCTGGTGCGCTATGTAGATCGTTTCTCGTACCATTTAATTTCTCAGAATTTAGGTCTACTAGGCCTACAATAACGTCATCACCAAATACATCTTTTATTTTTAGTTGATCAACCACAAAGAGTAGCATAGGCCTACTGTGCACAGTGCACTGACGACTTTAGCAGCCCAAGGCAACCAGTTGTTGTAGATGAGAGGCAACCCCTTATTTCAGATAGCCTGGACAACATGTTACCTGGGTGTTGCCTACGTTATTAATTAATGGTAGCCTACAATAGTTAATTGATTCGCGTAACATATTAGTTGGCTCAAAGAGTAGGGAATCAGGATGGAGAGAGTCACGCGTGTGTTGCTTTTGCGGGATCGAATCCAGTTTAATGCTAGTTTTCAAAACATATTTTTTTACATGTCTTTTGTCCGAGTGGCTGTAATTTAGCCGAGCGCTCATGGCGTATGAAAAGCGACTTCAAACCGCCTAAAACAACTTGTTTGTGAATGTCTGACAACTGCTGCAGCGCATGCATGCGCAAGGAAACCAGTAGGTGGAGAAACCAGAAGGCAGACAACACCGGAACGATTTTAAGGCTATTTCGCATAGGCTACTCAATGGTGCTATTTCACATGCATTATAGTGACCCCCACTCACCGGGGTTAGGTTGAAGGTGTTAATAGACGATTGGCGTAGCCTACAGTGGACAAGGGCTGTCAAAATTGCTCAAAAATGACGTTCGAATATCCCCTCTAAAATAAACACATGTATTCGAATATATTGGAATATCTAGGCTATATTATTTGCGCATTATGTCAGTGATGCGCATCATGTCATCTGTTCTTAACTTTTTGTATGGTTATTGCTTGACAAGGGGGATCCCAAGCAGCTGCAGCCATAAGGCATTTCCTAATTCACCCGACACTGATATTCAAAATGTTGAAACTATTTCGGCATAGCCTATAGGCAGTTTAATTAAATGTAATGTTAGTTGTAAACAAACGGGCTACTTGGTGAGGCTTGGCCTCACAGATGCGCTCGTGCCTTAAATGGCAATATAAATCTTCACGATATAGGCCTATTAACCAGGGCTCGAATGATCTTTTTGACTTTAAAGGGGTCTCTCTCTCATAAAAAGTTGGCACATCCAGTACATAGCCTAAAGGCGATACAATTAAATAGCCTAGGCTCGAGTGGCGCTTTTGCGCAGTATGCGCACGGTAGGCCTTGGCTATAACTTGACAGATTTGATAGAAATTGATTCCTTTTAATTAATTTCAACATATTATTGATTGCAATAGTCCATATTTCATTTCAAATTCACAATACAAAAAAATAGACTAAACTTAGTTTAGTCTGAGTGCCATTCTCAATTTAACAACGTAACTCATTTGAACCATACCACCGTCTCAGATAGGCTAAAACACAATAATGCATGTAGTCTTTAACTTATACACAGGGAAAATGCACTAACTGGCAGAAATTAATAAAGCCATTGCAGCCAAACTATGTTCTAGTATTATAGGCTACACATAGTGATATCAACACCGGGGTGTTCAGTCGTCTCGTGTGTTGAACCGTGGAAATAAATAGACAAACAATTTTGGAATTTGCACTGCGTGATGAGATGTTGTCGGGTAGCCATTGAATATTCCGCCATCAGAGATTGCTAACAGGTGTTTCAAAATATCTGGGAACTTTCCAGAGCTCTGAATGGCAGAGGATAGTTGCAGATCAATTCATTGAAGTAGGCTGTATTATGGGCCATCATTTATTTTTGTCAATAAACATAGAAGAGGCGAAGTGCAAGTTCAACAACAAACAGGACTTTTTCAGCCCAATGAACGCCTATGTACATAGACAAAACACTCGCATTAAAGCCCAATGAACGCCTATGTAAATAGACAAAACACTCGCATTAAAGCCCAATGACCGCCAATGTAAATAGACAAAACACTCGTAATAGACACATATCAAACCATGTAGGCTAGCCCAATGAACGCCTATGTAAATAGACACAACACTCGTAATAGACACGTATCAAACCATGTAGGCCTAGCCCAATGAACGCCTATGCAAATAGACAAAACACGCATTAAAGCAGGGTGACTTCGGACTTGCGAGTGCTGTCAAATCGATATTAGGCTATGCGGTTTGCTCATATAGTGGTGTGATGGTGAAGTGCAGTCATGCTGCGTTCAAGAGCGTAGGGTAGGTCTACATCCAGTAGTTTTTATGGGAGCCAGTCGTCACTCTAAAGGAGCTTGGCTCCCTCTGGCTCCCACGTAATTCGAGCACTGCTATTAACTGACCGCCCGATTCACGTTGGCTGGGGGGCAGGGGGGGCCCATCAGACATTGTTCCCAAGGGTCTATGAATTGTTAATCCGGCCCTGTCCCCAACGAACGCAACTTTACACCTCTGAGACAGCTTCTAGAGTCTAGAGGACTCCTAACTCACTAAGACCTACTTACTGTAGGCTGCGCAAACCACAGGCCTTTTTTTTGGGCAAGCCTACATTCGAGGCAGGCCTTCTGTTGAAGAATTTTATATAAATCCTGCGCTAGCAGTAATCCTCCTACCCCCCCCCGCTACCACAGCTGTGGATAGTGTGGCATGCTCACGCTTTATGTCTCCTTCTTGCAAACTAGGCCTATAGCCCAACCATTTACGTCTTCAAAAAATGGCAGAACTTGCCAGATATGCCTTCATATCTTTGGGCTTCATTCAGCATTTTGTTCTTCCACTGGAAATGACTCTTCTACATTTGCTGCCTGCTGCATCCTTTCTGTTTGTATTGTTTAGAAAATGTTTGACGTCTTGAGTTAATGCATTAAACATTGTTTGCTGGTAACCAGCCACAAATAGCCTACAGATTCTTGCGTGCGTACATTCTCTATTCTCTCCAAAATGTGCCCGTTCTATAGGCTGGCCAAGTGCGTAATTCTGCGGCATAAAGCAGATGTATTTGTTTATTGTACAGAAAAATAAAAATAACCTGTCAAGCAGTCAATTGACTACATTGCAGTCAATAAGTAGGGCAAATTACGAAACCAAAACGTGGGTCATAGTTGTCTAAGCCTCTGCTGTGAGGCCAAACCCATGAACAAAGACGCATTGATATCTGCAATAGTTTTTTTTTTGGCGAAACATATACGATATTTAATCCAGTGTTTTGTCAAGTTGCAAAATGCTATTCATTTTAAAGAATTTTTATGATAGTACCCTATACAAAAAGTACTTCATACTATCTTAATTGCTTTATTCTCAATACTTTACCAATGGCTATTGCATCTGTCTATTGAAAGTGAGAATGTGGCATGTGATCTACTGTGTAGGCTTCATAAAATAAAATAAACAGATTGCTAATGGCCTACAAGCTGATCTGGGGTGCGTTTCCCGTACAACTACGGAGGTTAGCTTTTTACTAACAGGATGCATCGTTCAACTAACCAACATGTAAGTTACGACTGTTACAAAACTGTCGTACTTACATAATACTGACCATGATAGTTTCCAAACTTCAGTAGTCTGGACTAAGGTGGTTAATGACGTTTAGTAGCACGTGAACGGGCACCTGCACATACAGTATACTTCTGTGGCGCATTGCATTGGCCGGCAGATGACAGCCGCCGTTGCACAGCAGTTACCAGTCCCCTGTCCAAGAGTTCGAATCTGGGTTAAGATTTTGACAACAATATTGACATTGTTGTTTACCTAAGTTTATCTTTTGTGCAGATCATATTATCAAAATCAGAATCAGCCTTCTTGGCTTGGTTTGCGTAAACTAACAAGGACCCCCCCCCCCTCCATGAAAATCAAAGGCTACATATTCTCAACTGACTCGTCAAAAAGTGCCTTCCTTGACTAACGTTTCGATGTGTCGATGTTTTTGACTAACGAACATCGAAACGTTAGTCAAAGTTTAATAATGTTCTGCACCTTTTACTAAAGAATAAAGAAAATTAAGAAGACATCTGAGCTGCACCAGCGTCTCTCCTTCTCTAACACTTTTTGGCTTTGGCTAAATATTTCTAAAATCATTTGAGTTTCACTAGTCACATGTTTTAACAAGGAACACTTGTTATTGAACTAATAACAGACGTGTGTCGAAAATTGACTTTATTTTCCATACGGAGAAATAATATATGCAGAGTCTAACCAAGGTCAATCTTGCCAAAAAAGCCCTCAAACCTGAAAACACATGAGGCAAAAGTGCAAAACATCACAAAACTAACTAAACTAACACGCGCATATTTTTGTATTGCAATCATTGTAGCCTACAGTTGTAACAGCGCGTAACAGTCGTTTTACTCCCCGTATGCACTCATTATAAAGAACGTTTAACGTGTCCCAAAAACAGCTATCAGCACCTTGCAAAAAATGATAACAATAGGCCTAGGCCTTTATATGGCTCTGCTCCTGCCTAGATTCGAACTCAGAGCTGCCTGAAAGTTGCAGACCTGTTCTGGAAATACGCGCATTAACCCACTCGACCGTCAGACAACGCTATCTGCTTCGAGTAGGCCTATTGGGTAGGACTGTAGCCTACACTGGATGCTGTGGCACAGTCTTGAGTGACCAAATTCGTTTTCCTTTTGTCATATGAATGCTGTCATTTTGTTATCATTACTGTTAAGGAAATGCTGTAGGCAAAGGCTATATTTAACCTCGTTAGTGTAGTAAAACAAATCAGAACTATTCACAAGGTTTCTGGGCAGCATATTTATGTTCTGTTAGCAAGCGAACTTCTCATGACTGCTGACAAAGTAGCCTACTGCCAGCTGACGAAGCTCTCATTTTAAAACATTACTGAGAGACAGGCACTGTACAATCAAGACACCTTGCCACTGAATCCAAAACTATGTTTAACATTATGTACAAAGCTTATGGGCTACAGTGGACTAGCATGTTGCAGGGACTGCTAAAAACACAGAGAAACGCACTGAAAACTCGGCCAATCACAGCCCTTGCTGTCGAATGCTCCATCCGGTTCAACCATGGAACGCCACAGCGGACTATGCTGCCCCCAATGGCTGCAGTTGTACTTACATTTCACCCAGCTGCGTGAATCACCTTGATGGTGAATGAAGTGTCAATTCTTAACTGGGACCCACTGTATTTATAATTATTAATTTGCAAACAAATAACTGGCGTCAGTGACGTCTTTGACATGAAGATCCCTGGAACTATGCTTCTACTAGCATTCTACCACAGGTCGAGAGGTGTAGTTGTAACTATACAACTTTACGATAGTGGTTGCGAACGTTCGTTGCTACTATGGTTTTGGGAAACACTAACGTAGTGTAACGATGCATTGGACTAAGTTCCAAATATGAATGTAATTCTGCGCCTACCCAAAGGGTTCAGATTAATTCTGAACAGTTATTTCTCTACTGGCTCAATTATCACACCACTGTTTTGATTTGCGTAGTTGCGTTACCCCAACACTGACAATAATGTAGACAGCAAATTTCGATTTCGATTTTCGTTACCACCGTGTAGTCAAGCCTTAAGCAATACCCAAGTAGCCTAAATCGAGGTAAATTGAGCTTTTTCAGAAGGGCCGGCAGGCAGAGCGATGTACAGTGGCAGAGCGACGCACAGTGGCTGAAAGTGGTACTAAAGCTCCACGCAGCTTCACGCCTCGTAATGCGCGACTGAAGTGGCCATTTGAAAGCGATGCCCACTGTAAGCGGGCATGGCCAGTTAAACCAGCAGTG
>NW_027468609.1:300000-312500 GCF_046254945.1 Alosa pseudoharengus | reverse complement strand
TTTTCGCGGTATTCCCGTTTTTCTGCGTTTTTTGGGCCCATTGAAATGAATGGCGGAATGTTCAGAATTCAAATTTCGATTGTGACATCACAGCTCTAATTGCTTAAGCTTGCACCTGGAAGAGTTCTAAGCCACCTGGCAGAGCTCTAATGAGCTGGGCTGGGCTGGGCTGTCTGTGTATATGAAGGTGTGTGCATGTAACTTTTGACCCGTATGTCCGATTTTCATGAATGAGGTACCGTTGGAATCCTTGAATGAAGCCCAGTTCAATGCCTTGCCAGCACTAAGTGTAAAGGTCATGTACCATGTTCATATAGGTCATTAAAAAAATAAATAAATAAAGTATTTCACCAATCCATTCAGCCCAGTCCTATACCCAGCTAGCTCCATTTGAACTTAGTCATGTGTACAGTTTTATAGATTATTACATTGAGAAACACACTTTCATACAGATATCATGCATATCCACGCAGCATTACTAATCAAGTTACTCATCGTTGCCCAGCAAGAAGTCCACAATCAATTCAATTGTCTTGCCACGATCTGTGGAGCTTACAGACAACGTTATATTACTATAGGTTCTGTATGCTATTTAAAGCCGACCTAACGCTGAGTCCCTTCTAGACGGTGTGTTGCAATGCATTCTGGGTGCTGTGCTGTGATTCGACGGCTCGTCACCTGACCCACCAAACAACAACTCTCTGGGATGTGGCAAATATCGCGTAAAAACCTTGTTGCCGGAACAACAGGGAAAAGGCAACAGGATAGCAGCACGAAAGATACATAGGATACACACGGAATTTTGATGGACGTCCTTATCAGTCTATGGTCTAACTTATAAACGTGTCGGGTCAACGTCAACGATAAGTAAGTTAGGCTAACGTAAACGTTAGCTATTTGCTGTTGTCATATGCTAGTGCTATATGCTTTAGGCTACGTGATGGCCATTTATCACACTGATTTTAGGTACTACTTTTACGAGGTCTGTAGTTCTGTCAAAATGTATCTTATCGTTGAACAGACTACAGTTTTATCTTCCTTAGACTTCGTAGATGTAGTTACTACAATTTGGAAGCGAATTTCGAAGTGTAAATATGGTTTTAGTGTGTAAACAGACCAACCGCGATTTTGCAATGAAGTTAATGGAGCCTTTTATGTAGGGCTACTAGGCTACTTTCACGAAGTCTGTAGTTCTGTCAAAATGTATCTTATCTATGAACAGACTACATGATTATCTTCCTTAGACTTCGTAGATGTAGTTACTACAATTTGGAAGCGAATTTCGAAGTGTAAATATGGTTTTAGTGTGTAAACAGACCAACCGCGATTTTGCAATGAAGTTAATTGAGCCTTTTATGTAGGGCTACTAGGCTACTTTCACGAAGTCTGTAGTTCTGTCAAAATGTATCTTAACCATGTAGTATGTTCATAGATATCTTCCTTAGACTTCGTAGATGTAGTTACTACAATTTGGAAGCGAATTTCGAAGTGCAAATATGGTTTAAATGTGTAAACAAGACGCCTGATGTTTAATGTTAATGAATGGGCACAGTATTATTGTGTACAGTAATGGGCTATCAGTAGTATGTAAACAGTTCATGTGTTATGTGATTTACATAAACTAGTAAACAACATAAATGTTAAAAGCTGGTATTGTGTTTCCTGAATTCTTACATTCAGGCATTCAAATGAAATGTAATTAAATAGCATATCAATCATGCAACAATGCAAAAACAATGAAACTAGTGTAGGCCTAATTATATTTTACATTAGTAAAGCAGTACTCTGATGTGCATGCTTTCACAAACTTTTGTGAACAATCTTAGCACTTTAAACATTGACTGTTTTGAAGTGCATGTATAGCAATATAGTATAAAAATAATAATAATTGTGATGATATTACAATTTGATGGGGGGTGGGAGGAGGGGGTGGGTTCATGTAGGTGGGCCCTATGACCCCAAAGTATGCCTTGACTGGGCCTCAGGTCAAAGAAGTTTGAGAAAGGCTGATGTAGATGACAAAGCAGCAAGGAGGCGTCGTGTGATCATTTAAACAAGTTTTATGACAAGGTCGATGAGGGTGGGAAAAATCGTACATTTCTGTGCAAACTTTGCCCGCACTTCAGTCACATTGTCTTTTAAGAAAATGCAGTCCATTTTTCGGTTTCAGCAGTCAACAACCTTGACTATTTGAAGATACTAATCTATTGTGTACAGTAATGGGCTATCAGTAGTATGTAAACAGTTCATGTGTTATGTGATTTACATAAACTTGTAAACAACATAAATGTTAAAAGCTGGTATTGTGTTTCCTGAATTCTTACATTCAGGCATTCAAATGAAATGTAATTAAATAGCATATCAATCATGCAACAATGCAAAAACAATGAAACTAGTGTAGGCCTAATTATATTTTACATTAGTAAAGCAGTACTCTGATGTGCATGCTTTCACAAACTTTTGTGAACAATCTTAGCACTTTAAACATTGACTGTTTTGAAGTGCATGTATAGCAATATAGTATAAAAAAAAAAATAATTGTGATGATATTACAATTTGATGGGGGGTGGGAGGAGGGGGTGGGTTCATGTAGGTGGGCCCTATGACCCCAAAGTATGCCTTGACTGGGCCTCAGGTCAAAGAAGTTTGAGAAAGGCTGATGTAGACGACAAAGCAGCAAGGAGGCGTCGTGTGATCATTTAAACAAGTTTTATGACAAGGTCGATGAGGGTGGGAAAAATCGTACATTTCTGTGCAAAGTTTGCCCGCACTTCAGTCACATTGTCTTTTAAGAAAATGCAGTCCATTTTTCGGTTTCAGCAGTCAACAACCTCAGAACTGACCCTTCAGGCCTCTCAGGAGGCACTGGCCTTCTAACCTAGCGACCACCTGAGCAACCAGCATGATTGCCCTAGCAACCAGCATAGCAACCACGTTATTTATGCGTTTTAGCTTATTGGATGTTGCGTTGATGCAGATAACTTTTGATCCGTGTGCCCGATTTTCATAAATGAGGTACCGTTGGAATCCTTGGATGAGGCCGAGTTCCGTGCCCCAGATCAAACCCACTCTTGCAGTTCCTCGGAACCGCAATTCTAGTTAGTGGGTTTGATCCAGCAAGACCACAGCATGGCTTTGCCATGCTGTGGGCTTGCGGAGCAAGCCCACTATTGTTCTTCTTAAGTTTTCTTATTATTATTATTATATCTTCCTATTCACCCACTTTTTGGCCGAACTACTGCTCCTAGACCGTTTGAGCTATCGACGCGGTTCGAACTCCAAAAATTCAGGCCCGAACCGGTGTAACTTGCTTGTTGATTTCGTGTCGCTGGCCCTTGTCGTTTTCGCGGTATTCACGTTTTTCTGCGTTTTTTGGGCCCATTGAAATGAATGGCGGAATGTTCAGAATTCAAATTTCGATTGTGACATCACAGCTCTAATTGCTTAAGCTTGCACCTGGAAGAGTTCTAAGCCACCTGGCAGAGCTCTAATGGGCTGGGCTGGGCTGTCTGTGTATATGAAGGTGTGTGCATGTAACTTTTGACCCGTATGTCCGATTTTCATAAATGAGGTACCGTTGGAATCCTTGGACGAGGCCGAGTTCCATGCCCCTGATCAAACCCACTCTTGCAGTTCCTCGGAACCGCAATTCTAGTTATTATTATATCTTCCTATTCACCCACTTTTTGGCCGAACTACTGCTCCTAGACCGTTTGAGCTATCGACGCAGTTCGAACTCCAAAAATTCAGGCCCGAACCGGTGTAACTTGCTTGTTGCTTTCGTGTCGCTGGCCCTTGTCGTTTTCGCGGTATTCCCGTTTTTCGGCGTTTTTGGGCCCCATTGAAATCAATGGCGGAATGCTGGGGCTTTATGACATCACAGCACCTCATTACTTGCACCTGGTAGAGCTCTGCTGCTAGAGTTGATTACTTGCACCTGGCAGAGTTCTAAGCCATCTGGCAATGTCTAATGGGCTGGGCTGGGCTGTCTGTGTATATGAAGGTGTGTGCATGTAACTTTTGACCAGTATGTCCGATTTTCATGAATGAGGTACCGTTGGAATCCTTGAATGAAGCCCAGTTCAATGCCTTGCCAGCACTAAGTGTAAAGGTAATGTAAAAAAAGATGAGACAGCGCGAAGCGCTGTCTCATCTTTTTTTAAAGCCAAACCATGTTGATAGAGGTCATTAAAAAAAAATATATATATATTTTCCAAATCCATTCAGCCCAGTTCAATGCCTTGCCAGCACTAAAGCCAAACCATGTTCATATAGGTCATTAAAAAAATAAATAAATAAAGTATTTCACCAATCCATTCAGCCCAGTCCTATACCCAGCTAGCTCCATTTGAACATAGTCATGTGTACAGTTGTATAGATTATTACATTGAGAAACACACTTTCATACAGATATCATACATATCCACGCAGCATTACTAATCAAGTTACTCATCGTTGCCCAGCAAGAAGTCCTCAATCAATTCAATTGTCTTGCCACGATCTGTGGAGCTTACAGACAACGTTATATTACTACAGGTTCTGTATGCTATTTAAAGCCGACCTAACGCTGAGTCCCTTCTAGACGGTGTGTTGCAATGCATTCTGGGTGCTGTGCTGTGATTCGACGGCTCGTCACCTGACCCACCAAACAACAACTCTCTGGGATGTGGCAAATATCGCGTAAAAACCTTGTTGCCGGAACAACAGGGAAAAGGCAACAGGATAGCAGCACGAAAGATACACAGGATACACACGGAATTTTGATGGACGTCCTTATCAGTCTATGGTCTAACTTATAAACGTGTCGGGTCAACGTCAACGATAAGTAAGTTAGGCTAACGTAAACGTTAGCTATTTGCTGTTGTCATATGCTAGTGCTATATGCTTTAGGCTACGTGATGGCCATTTATCACACTCATTTTAGGTACTACTTTTACGAGGTCTGTAGTTCCGTCAAAATGTATCATATCGTTGAACAGACTACAAGGTTATCTTCCTTAGACTTCGTAGATGTAGTTACTACAATTTGGAAGCGAATTTCGAAGTGTAAATATGGTTTTAGTGTGTAAACAGACCAACCGCGATTTTGCAATGAAGTTAATGGAACCTTTTATGTAGGGCTTCTAGGCTACTTTCACGAAGTCTGTAGTTCTGTGAAAATGTATCTTATCTATGAACAGACTACATGATTATCTTCCTTAGACTTCGTAGATGTAGTTACTACAATTTGGAAGCGAATTTCGAAGTGTAAATATGGTTTTAGTGTGTAAACAGACCAACCGCGATTTTGCAATGAAGTGAATATGGAGCCTTTTATGTAGGACTACTAGGCTACTTTCACGAAGTCTGTAGTTCTGTCAAAATTGATCTTATCTATGAACAGACTACATGGTTATCTTCTTTAGACTTTGTAGATGTAGTTATTACAGTTTGGAAGCGAAATTCGAAGTGCAAATATGGTTTAAATGTGTAAACAAGACGCCTGATGTTTAATATATGTTAATGAATGGGCACAGTATTATTGTGTACAGTAATGGGCTATCAGTAGTATGTAAACAGTTCATGTGTTATGTGATTTACATAAACTAACAACAGAAATGTTAAAAGCTGGTATTGTGTTTCCTGAATTCTTACATTCAGGCATTCAAATGAAATGTAATTAAATAGCATATCAATCATGCAACAATGCAAAAACAATGAAACTAGTGTAGGCCTAATTATATTTAGATAGATAGATAGATAGATACTTTATTGATCCCCAGGGGAAATTCAAGGTCTCAGCAGCATACATACAACACAACACATTCTTTAACAGCAGAAAGAGTAATTAAAGTGTATAATTTAAAAACACAACTAAGCAGTAAGGACAGTAGAAGATAAGAATATGCTAAATATACTAAAATACAAATTATACTAACACTTAATACAATATATAAAAATATACTAAAATACAAATTACAAAAATACAAATTATACTAACACTTAATCTAAATCAATTCTAAAAACAGTATCCACATAGTGGTGATTAATAAATCAGAGGCGCTTGCAATGACTGAGGCAGGGACTAAGCCTGTGATTCTCTGTGCATAGTAAGGTAATATTTTACATTAGTAAAGCAGTACTCTGATGTGCATGCTTTCACAAACTTTTGTAAACAATCTTAGCACTTTAAACATTGACTGTTTTGAAGTGCATGTAGGCAATATAGTATAAAAATAATAATTGTGATATCATTACAATTTGATAGGGGTTGGGAGGAGGGGGTGGGTTCATGTAGGTGGGCCCTATGACCCCAAAGTATGCCTTGACTGGGCCTCAGGTCAAAGAAGTTTGAGAAATGCTGATGTAGACAACAAAGCAGCAAGGAGGCGTCGTGTGATCATTTAAACAAGTTTTATGACGAGGTCGATGAGGGTGGGAAAAATCGTACATTTCTGTGCAAACTTTGCCCGCACTTCAGTCACATTGTCTTTTAAGAAAATTCAGTCCTTTTTTCGGTTCCAGCAGCCAACAACCTCAGAACTGACCCTTCAGGCCTCTCAGGAGGCGCTGGCCTTTAACCGCAGCCAGAAGAGAGTCAGCAGAAATTTGATTGCCTTTAAAAAATCTGACTTCTTAAAAAATCTTAAACTGGCTGCATTACGTGAATATTTCTGAGATTCTGATACGTTTTTAACCATGACCTATACACAGTTCTGGTTTGAAAATGTATCTCTTAAAATAATCACTTTATGCAGTCAGCTTAAGATGGCTTACTAGCAACTAACTAATTACCCTAGCAACAACCTAGAAACCACCCCTGTAATGTCAACCTATCGACCACCATAGCAACCAGCATAGCAACCATGTTATTTATGCGTTTTAGCTTATTGGATGTTGCGTTAATGCAGACAACTTTTGATCCGTGTGCCCGATTTTCATAAATGAGGTACCGTTGGAATCCTTGGATGAGGCCGAGTTCCGTGCCACTGATCAAACCCACTCTTGCAGTTCCTCGGAACCGCAATTCTAGTTTATTATTCCTGTTCACCCACTTTTTGGCCGAACTACTGCTCCTAGACCGTTTGATCTATCGACGCGGTTCGAACTCCAAAAATTCAGGCCCGAACCGGTGTAACTTGCTTGTTGATTTCGTGTCGCTGGCCCTTGTCGTTTTCGCGGTATTCCCGTTTTTCTGCGTTTTTTGGGCCCATTGAAATGAATGGCGGAATGTTCAGAATTCAAATTTCGATTGTGACATCACAGCTCTAATTGCTTAAGCTTGCACCTGGAAGAGTTCTAAGCCACCTGGCAGAGCTATAATGGGCTGGGCTGGGCTGTCTGTGTATATGAAGGTGTGTGCATGTAACTTTTGACCCGTATGTCCGATTTTCATAAATGAGGTACCGTTGGAATCCTTGGATAAGGCCGAGTTCCATGCCCCTGATCAAACCCACTCTTGCAGTTCCTCGGAACCGCAATTCTAGTTAGTGGGTTTGATCCAGCAAGACCACAGCATGGCGAAGACCAACATAAGCTGGCATGGCCAGTTAAACCAGCAGTATAGACCAGCAACACCAGCTAAAATGACATGCTTGAGGTGGTACGACAAGCAAAACCAGCTGAATTACCATCATAAGCTGGGAAAACTACCTGAAGGTATTTCGCAAGAGATTTGCTGGTCTAGCAGGTCAACCATCATAGGGTGGTCAAACAAGCTGGTTAACAAGCTGGTCAACCAGCAAACCAACTTTAGCTGGCCAGGCTGTTTTTTTCAGCAGGGTTGACTTTACTAGGAGATACAGTATGGGATATACAATGACTACAATGGGGGGGGGGGGGGGTATGGGAGGGTGGAGGGTACAGAGCTGGGAACTCTACATGGCAGTAAACAAGTTAGAGGTCTTGTTTTTTGTTTTTCAAAGGATACCACCAACAGACCTTTCATTTTCTTTTTTCCCTTTTCTCTCTCTCTCTCTCTCTCTCTCTCTCTCTGTGTGTGTGTGTGTGTGTGTGTGTGTGTGTGTATGTGTGTGATTATTATATGCAGAAGAAGGAATGTTACCAGGGCTTAACCTGCCAAAAAGTCCATGGCTGTTCTAAACTAAAGCACACACACACACACACAGGAACACACACACTTCCTTTCCATAATATTGACACAATGGTTGCCCAGCTTGGCCCAGCTTCCCCTGCTTGCTGTTTGTTGAATCATAGAGCTGGAAAGACACACACACACAGAGTGAGAAGAGATTATAATAGAATTCTGTGGAACCATATTTCTCTCTGCGCTTGGCAAATTCCCGCAGTAAGTCAGGAAGCCAAAGTGTGTGCATATGTGTGTGTGTGTGTATGTGTGTGTGCACGTGTGTGTGTGTGTGTGTGTGTGTGTGTGTGTGAATGTGTGTGTGTGTGTATGTGTGTGTGTGTATGTGTGTGTGCACGTGTGTGTGTCTGTGCATGTGTGTGTGTGCATGTATGTGTGTGTGTATGTGTGTTTGCATGTGTGCATGAGTGTGTGTGTGTGTATGTGTGCGTGTGTGTGTGTGTGTGTGTGTGTGTGCATATGTGTGTGTGTGGGTGCGTGTGTGTATGTGTATGTGTGTGTGTGTGTCTGTGTGCATGTGATTTTCAATGGAATATCTACATAGGTGTACAGAGGCCCAGCAAACATCACTCCTGTGTTCTAATGGTACACTGTGTTAGCTTATCATGCTAAAAGGCTAACTGATGATTAAAAAACCCTTGTGCAATTATGAAGCAACTGTTGTGCTGATTAGAGAAGCTTTGAGCTAGTTGAGTATCTGGAACATCAGCCTTTGTGGGTTCGATTATACTCTCAAATAGGTATTTTCCACCGACAGAAAACTGGCTCAGTTCCCGTTCACAAACAAACATTTGAACCGGTCGGAGCATTTCGACCAAACAAAACACTGGTCGAAATGTGGCACTTTGGTTCAGAGCTTGAACCAGAAAATAGTTGTCTTTTCCTGCAAACAGGAGTGGGCGTGTCACTTCCTGCGAACCGGAGTGGGCGTGTCATTTTGCCATTCAGAGGGGAGAAGGCTAACAGCATGAGTTTTCCGTCCATAGCAACTGTTGCCATGAGTAAACAAAACTAGTCAACTAGCATTACACTGCAGACGTTGACTAGCATTTTAAACAGCTAATTTCTGCCGTTTTTACGGGGAAACTGTTCATATCATTCTCCCGTTTATGCATCTCATGAACTTTTGTTTTGCATGCAACACCCATTGTTGATGGCGCATCCTTGGTTCGGTTCTAAACTGGTGGAAATGTGGGCTGGTCCACCAGATAGCACCAGGGTTCAAAGAATTCTGAACGGAACCAGTTCAAGAACGCCCAATATGGCCAAAAGAGAACTTTCTTCTGAAACTCAAATGTCTATTCTTGTTCTGAGAAATGAAGGCTATTCCATGCAAGAAATTGCCAAGAAACTGAAGATTTCCTGCAACGGTGTGTACGACTCCCTTCAGAGAACAGCACAAACAAAACAGCTCAAACAAAACAGCACAAACAAAACAGCACAAACAAAACAGCTCAAACTAGAATAGCAAGAGCAGCGGGAGGCCCCGGTGCACAACTAAGCACGAGCACAAGAACATTAGAGTCTGTAGTTTGAGCACAAGAACATTAGAGTCTGTAGTTTGAGCACAAGAACATTAGAGTCTGTAGTTTGAGCACTGTAGTTTGAGCACAAGAACATTAGAGTCTGTAGTTTGAGCACAAGAACATTAGAGTCTCTAGTTTGAGCACAAGAACATTAGAGTCTCTAGTTTGAGCACAAGAATATTAGAGTCTGTAGTTTGAGCACTGTAGTTTGAGCACAAGAACATTAGAGTCTGTAGTTTGAGCACAAAACATTAGAGTCTGTAGTTTGAGCACAAGAACATTAGAGTCTGTAGTTTGAGCACTGTAGTTTGAGCACAAGAACATTAGAGTCTGTAGTTTGAGCACAAGAACATTAGAGTCTGTAGTTTGAGCACAAGACCATTAGAGTGTAGTTTGAGCACTGTAGTTTGAGCACAAGAACATTAGAGTCTGTAGTTTGAGCACAAAACATTAGAGTCTGTAGTTTGAGCACAAGAACATTAGAGTCTCTAGTTTGAGCACAAGAATATTAGAGTCTGTAGTTTGAGCACTGTAGTTTGAGCACAAGAACATTAGAGTCTGTAGTTTGAGCACAAGAACATTAGAGTCTGTAGTTTGAGCACAAGAACATTAGAGTGTAGTTTGAGCACTGTAGTTTGAGCACAAGAACATTAGAGTCTGTAGTTTGAGCACAAAACATTAGAGTCTGTAGTTTGAGCACAAGAACATTAGAGTCTGTAGTTTGAGCAATAGACGCCTCACAGGTCCTCAACTAGCAGCTTCATAATGGTACCCGCAAAACGCCAGTCTCAACATCCACAGTGAAGAGGCGACTCCAGGATGCTGGCCTTCTAGGCAGAGTATCAAAGAAAAAGCCATATCTGAGACTGGCCAATAAAACGAGAAGATAAGGATGGACAAAAGAACACAGACATTGGACAGAGGAAGATTAGGATAGGCAAAAGAACACAGACATTAAGAGGAAGATTGGAAAAAAAGTGTTATGGACAGACGAATCTAAGTGTAAGGTGTTTGGATCTCACAGAAGAACATTTCCGAGACGCAGAACAAGTGAAAAGATGCTGGAGGAGTGCCGGACGCTATCTGTGAAGCATGCTGCTGGAGTGCCGGACGCTATCTGTGAAGCATGCTGGAGCTCATGTGATGGTCTGGAGGAGTGCCGGACGCTATCTGTGAAGCATGCTGGAGCTCAAAGGGATTTTGAATAAGGAAGGCTATCACTCCATTTTGCAACGCCATGCTGCATGGTGGAGCTCATGTGATGGGGGGCAGTGTTGGTGCTGCTAAAGTCAGAGATTTGTACAAGGTAAAGGGGATTTTGAATAAGGAAGGCTATCACTCCATTTTGCAACGCCATGCCATACCCTGTGGACAGCGCTTGATTGAAGCCAGTTTCCTCCTACAACAGGACACTGACCCAAAGCACACCTCCAAACTATGCAAGAACTATTAAGGGAAGAAGCAGTCAGCTGGTATTCTGTCTGTAATGGAGTGGCCAGCGCAGTCACCAGATCTCAAGCCCAGTGAGCAGCTTGACCGTATGGTACATAAGAAGTGGCCATCAAGCCAATCCAACTTGTGGGAGGTGCTTCAGGAAGTGTGGGGTGAAATTTATTTAGATTACCTCAAAAAATTGACAGTTAGAATGCCAAACTTGCAGACCCAAGGCTGTAATTGCTGCAAATGGAGAATTGTTTGACGAAAGCAAAGTTTGAAGGACAAAATTATTATTTAAAATAAAAATCGTTATTTCTAACCTCGCCACTGTCTTGACTATACAGTATTTTCTATTCATTTTGTAAGTCATTTGATGAATAAAAGTGTGAGTGTGAGAATTGTCTGGGCGATCCCAAACTTTTGAATGGTAGTGTAAGTCTCTTTCTACTAAAAACAATACCAATTAGCTTTTTGATCTAAATGTAAGATTAATAACATTTGGTAAGATAAGCCATTTTTGCAGTGTATCATTATAGTTACAGTTGTTTTTTTATACTTTTTGTGACTTGTATGGATAGGCCTTTACACCACAGAGCTTGATAGATAGATAGATAGATAGATACTTTATTGATCCCCAAGGGGAAATGGTGGCACCATTCCTCCCAGAATTTGATACTTTCTGGATCGACAACACTGAAGCTTCAAATACATCAATAAAAAAACACAGTTAACTAAACTCTCTCTTTCCATCCTTATTTTCTCTCTCTCTCTAACTAAACCTGCTTTTGTGCATCTTTCTGCCTGCCGTATATGCACACACACACACACACATGTGCACACACACAGGCACAGACACACCCACAGGCACGGACACACACACAGACAAACACGCTTGGCTACTCTTGGCCCAGTGGCAGCAGACATTCTCCTACCGAGGACAGCTGCCTGCAGGACCCTGTGATTGGTTTCCAAATTCACTTCGCCCTCCTTATTTCCTCTCTTTCTCCATCCTTATTTCCTCTCTCTCTCCATCCTTATTTCCTCTCTTTCTCCATCCTTATTTCCTCTCTCTCTCTCTCCATCTTTATTTCCTCTCTCTCTCATCCTTATTTCCTCTCTCTCTCTCTCTCTCTCCATCCTTATTTCCTCTCTCTCTCCATCCTTATTTCTTCTCTCTCTCTCTCTCCATCTTTATTTCCTCTCTCTCTCCATCCTTATTTCCTCTCTCTCTCTCCATCTTTATTTCCTCTCTCTCTCATCCTTATTTCTTCTCTCTCTCTCTCTCCATCTTTATTTCCTCTCTCTCCATCCTTATTTCCTCTCTCTCTCTCTCCATCTTTATTTCCTCTCTCTCTCTCTCTCCATCCTTATTTCCTCTCTCTCTCATCCTTATTTCTTCTCTCTCTCTCTCTCCATCTTTATTTCCTCTCTCTCTCATCCTTATTTCTTCT
>NW_027468609.1:285000-290000 GCF_046254945.1 Alosa pseudoharengus | reverse complement strand
CAGCCCTGAGCCAGACTGGTGCTGCCGGTGGACTCTGTGCCACTGTTTCTGGGTCAGTGGACCACCACAGTGCCAGCAGGCACCACCCACTCCTCACACTGATAGGCAGATCTGGGGTCACGTGCTATGTCCCCTCACAGAATGTTTGGGAAGGATGCATTCTGGAATCACACAGTCCAAACTAAGGGTTATATAATGGATTCTGTGAACTGCAGCAAACAGCTGTGGAGTTGCAATAAAAAAGCTATTACCAGGACAAACCAAGAGGACAGTGTTCTTTTGTAGGCTATTACCAGGACAAACCAAGACGACAGTATTCTTTCCTGTAGTGGAACTGCTGTAAATATTACTCAGACTGGTGTCCTTCCCAGTGTGGTGCCCTTACAGGGCTTTGGGTATCTGCTGAGGGGTTTTAAAGAATACAGAAACCTGGGGCTAGAAGAGGAGAGGTATGCAGTGGAAGCTACAGCGCCCCCTGTAAGATGCTTTCTGATAGAGTATAGTGGAATGCTCAATGACATAAATAGTGGAATGCTCAATGCCATAAATAAATGCATCAATGTTTCCAGGTCTACAGTCTAAAGTGATTCAACAATCTAAAGTGATTCATCATACTAAAGTGACTTATCATACTCTCGGGTGCTCTTGCTATTCTTATTTGAATAGTCTAAAGTGACTTATCATACTATTGGGTGCTTGTGGTATTCTAAAGTGACTTATCATACTCTTGGGTGCTCTTGCTATTCTGATTTGAACAGTGGATAGGGAGCAGCCCCAAGGTATGAGTTGTATATGCGAACAAGTATGCTACTTATCAAATTAAGTATACTACAGAATATGCTACATATTAAATTAAGTATACTATAGAGTATAAGTATAAGTATACATTTTTGATCCTGTGTTGAACACACAGTGAGGTGAAGCACATACTAATCCGGACGCAGTGAGCTGCCTACTACAGCGGCGCTCGGGGAGCAGTGAGGGGTTAGGTGCCTTGCTCAAGGGCACTTCAGCCGTTCCTGCTGGTCGGGGTTCGAACCGGCAACCCCCCGGTTACAAGTCCGAAGCCCTAACCAGTAGGCCACGGCTGCCCCGTGAGAGAGAGGAAGTAGCCCATAGCCCATAGAGGACAAAGGGAGACAAAGACGAGATTCTGCCCAAAAGCCAGAATATTATATATCCTCAATGTTTGTTATTACTATTTATTTGATAATGAGACTTCTCAATCAGACAATTTGACAGCAAATTGAACCATAATATGCTCTTTATTAGAATACTTGTTCCATATACAGTAAGTCACAGTTCTACAGCCAGATACTGCACATGCATCGGAATGCAGGCTATAAATTCTCAGACGTTGTATAAAAATAAAAGTGTAAAGGCTGACATTTCATAATACTGTCGTGGACTGCAGTCATTTCAGCATTTAGAAGGTACACATTCAAGTTCCATTGTATTTATTGCATCACACAATAGATCAATAATAATAGTGATAATGGTGCCCTATTGGCCATGGTGCTGCCTGAGCATTTGTGACCTGACACAGGATATGACATGTGGCACAGGATATGACACCTGACACAGGATATGACATGTGGCACAGGATATGACATGTGACACTAGGCCCTCTGAAGCACTGCTCATCAGTTTGGCACATTTGTTGAGATTTTTCTGTCAAATCATCCACTCATTAAACTCCACTCATTCAAATCCACTCATTCAACTCCACTCATTCACTCATTCAACTCCACTCATTCAAAACCACTCACTGAGTCATCCAGTCATTCAACTCCACTCATTCAAATCCACTCATTCACTCATTCAACTCTTTCATGAAAAGACCCACCAGACCAACACCAGACCAACAGAGACTGAACATTAACACACACCTCCCAACTGGGGGGCGGGGGGGGGGGGGGGGGGCAAGCCTCATCCACATGTACGTCATTTTGCTTGTCGCCCGTTGCTTGTGTTCTCTCAACTACGTTAACATTACATGGTCTCGTCAGCGTAAATGTGAATGAGGCTTAAGTTGGGGGGGCACCCCAGTAGGAATGAGGCATTGTGAAGCAGGGGGGGGGGCGGCACCACTGGGGGGGGTCTCAGCCAGTACCTGGCTCCCGGGGTTGATGGGCGACAGGATGATGTAGTTGTCCCCATTGGACGCTTTGACCCGGGTCCCGCGCAGCGTGTGTGTGTGTTGCCCTTGTGGCGTCGCGCCCGTCGCTCGGCCCTTGGCATCCAGCTCCTCACCGCGTCTCTCGCCTCCCCAGCCCACGCCCCCACCTCCTCCTCCTCCTCCTCCTCCTCCTCCTCCTCCCTCGGAGCCATTGATGAGCAGGCGACGAGTGCGGTGGTGGGCAGGGAGAGGGGGCACCGCCGGAGGGGTCTTGTCACGTTTCTTGCTGGGGGGGGATGGGGGCTCGTAGGCGGACGGCGAGGGCTTGTAGGATGGACGGTGGATGAGGCCCTCGTAGCTGGACTTCACAGAAGGACCCGTCCGCCACACGACCACTGTTATCTCATTATGGCTGTTACTGCAGACAGCAGAGGGAGAGGAGAGAGGAGAGAGAGAGAAGAGAGGGAGAGATAGAGGGAGAGAGAGGGAGGAAGAGAGGGATGAGAGAAGGAGAGATGGAGGGAGGAGAAAGGGAGAGAAAGGGGGAGAGAGGGGGAAGAAGAGAGACAGAGGGAGAGAGATAGGGAGGGAGAGAGAGAGAACAAGATTGACGGCAAGAGGGGGAATACATGGAGAGAGGGGGAAAGGAAGAGAGAGAGAGGAAAACAAGAAAAGACAGACAGACAGAGAAACAGATAGTGTGAGAGAGACAGAGAGCGAGACAGAGGATTAGAAGAAGAAGAAAGACATCAGGATTCATCATGCATCAATTATACATCATATATCATACATCACTCATACGTCAATTATACATCATATATCGTAAGTTATGTCCATAACTATGGATCTATGAGACCGACCGATGGCCATCACCACGGTCTACACCTTGAATGATGCCATCCTTCTTTTTCTCGAGACCATTATATCAACAATGTCATGTGACTGACCTGGAGGCTGTCCCACAGTAATATAATGCATTCAGGGACATGCCTCTTCCTCTTGCCTGGAACGCCTCAGCTCGTTCCGAGCGGCAAGAGATGGTGACGGTCATCGGTCGGTCTCATAGATCCATAGTTATGGACATAACTTACGATCTATTTCGACCTCCCTCAGACCGTCACCACCTTGGATGACTAGTCCCAACAGTGTCACGAGGACAGAAGACTACTCACCAGTCAGGTCGGCAATCAACATAACAGTGGAGCCGATAGTGGCGCATGTCACAATGACTCTATAAAGTTTGGCAGGATTCCGCAGCACATGCCACCAACAGCAACCCCTTTCAGTGGTGCCCATGAGACGGCCGTACTCCATGTGGAATGAGCCGCCAGGCTTTAAGAGATTGGGAAACACTGCCCAGAGAAGGCCTGAAAAAATTGTCTCCAATTGGTGGGTCAAACGGTGTGTAGACACTGGGTGAACCAGCTACTTACCCCCATAGCACCGAAAGCTGTGCGTATGCGCCTGTCACAGCAGCCACATGTGATCAACACAAGCTCCCAATGCCCTGACTGGGCATAGAGCATTAAGAGCCCCTTCAGCTTGGCAAGCTGGCTCAGGGCAAAATGGCTCCAGTTCCATGACATGGTTAACTGACTGAGGGTTCATCCCCCAAGGGAAGAATAATGGTTTCCAGCTCAAGCATGTAGCACTCCTGCACTCCTCCAGAGTGCACATAGCTCACTCGCCATCAGGGCACGTGGCCAATCAAATGCAGTTTTATGCAACAAAGTTGATGCCCCCGGGGTCCAGTTGGAGTTGTGGTCAAAGACCTCACCACCCAGGGGAGGTTGCAGGATTGAGCTCTCAAAAATCTGCCTGGATGCAGGTAGTCAGCTTTTTAAGGAACTGCGAGCCCATAGGGTCTTTCTCAACAGACAAACCTTCTACAGTGCCATGGGACACCAAGGCATAGACTTACAGGATACTGGATCAGCTGCCCTTCCCACATCCCAAAGGGAGTGAAGAAAGTGTAGCACCAAGCATTGGATATGTCACTGGATCTTACTGTTATAGGGACCCTAAAAAAAGATGGAGGCCAAAATCGGAGCCTGTAGCTCCAATGGGTGGGGCAGTGTCAACGTAGTGGCCATGGAGGTATTATATATAACTGGAGAGAGTGACTAAGTCCCGCCCTCCATACAAATGAATGGTGGAGGCTAGGCTAGTAAATCCGGCCAATTCATAGTCAACGCCATGTTGAACACTGGGGCTCGGATCCAGCGCCAGTCGGCTCTGACCATGCGCCAAGTTCTAAAGCTGGAAATGACGCATGAACCACGTCGATTTTTATTGGATATTCTGTAAAAAGAGAGTCGTCCTCCAGTAAGAGGGTGGCGATAATGCACATACTTTGCTTGCCACGTAACAAGAAGAAGAAAAAGTTGCTCGGGAACGCGCATGGAGTCCGAGTGGAGTCGGCCTGAAGCGCAACTTAATTTCATTGGATAACACAGCGGCTCTTACTAAGAGCGGTCTGCTTGCTGTCCTGCTGCAAATATGCATTCGAACTTGACGTAAAATATCCGTAGTCGAACTATAAATAAACTATTCGGTTTTTAGTGCCAAGTGTAGCGTGTAGTTTTTACAGTCTATGATTAGTTTGTTTTTTATTTTATTGTTTGCCATCTCATAGCGGGTGCTCTAAACATATTCTAGCGTTGGCCCATGACCAAATCAAGCCAATAATAGCCAGTAGCCACAATAATGACTGGAGCCAGAGCCCTCAATAGCCACCCTGTTTTGAAAATTATATTGAAGATATTCAATATTATTGAAGATAGTATTGAAGATAACGCACAGAACGGTCAGCCTGAGCGGACAATTACGTTCCCAACTCATCTAAAATGTGGTGTCTTTACTTTGAGTTGTACACCGCAGA
>NW_027468609.1:272500-277500 GCF_046254945.1 Alosa pseudoharengus | reverse complement strand
CAGTGATGGGAGAGGAGGAGGAGGAGATAAAGGGATGCACAGTGATGGGAGAGGAGGAGGAGATAAAGGGATGCACAGTGATGGGAGAGGAGGAGATAAAGGGATGCACAGTGATGGGAGAGGAGGAGGAGGAGATAAAGGGATGCACAGTGATGGGAGAGGAGGAGGAGGAGATAAAGGGATGCACAGTGATGGGAGAGGAGGAGGAAGAGAGATAAAGGGATGCACAGTGATGGGAGAGGAGGAGGAAGAGAGATAAAGGGATGCACAGTGATGGGAGAGGAGGAGGAGATAAAGGGATGCACAGTGATGGGAGAGGAGGAGGAAGAGAGATAAAGGGATGCACAGTGATGGTAGAGGAGGAGGAGGAGATAAAGGGATGCACAGTGATGGGAGAGGAGGAGGAGGAGATAAAGGGATGCAAGGAGGGTGAGTAATAAGGGGAATGTGCATTGGCGTTGTCTGTCACTGCTGCCAAATATGCTTTAACCCAAAATACTAAATTAAGAGTCTGGAGACTTATGTAAACTGCATATTTCAGTATGTCATTTTTAATAACTTTACAAAACACTCCAAGATTCCTTTAATGAATATTATGATGTAATACATTTAATTTAATTAATTTTAGGATGATCCTGAAACATAGCAATAGGTCTATAAACTTTCCAAATGCACTGATATTTTATGTTGTATTGTACAGTATGCTTATACCGTTACACGGTCATGCCAATTAAATACAATTTGAGAGAAAACGTGTTGGAGAATGTGATAGACAGACACAGTGAGAAAGAGAGGAAAGAGAGGGAGACAGAGAGAGAAGGAAAGACAGGGAGAGAGAGACAGTTAAATAGAGGACAGAGGAAGACAGAGGGAGTGTATGGTGTGTGAGTGTGTGTGTGTGTGTGTGTATTAGTAGAGGGAAACAGAGGGAGAGAGGAGAGAGAACAAGAGAAAGAGAGAGACAGAGGAAGACAGGGGGAGAGAGGAATGGGCTTGCTTGGCACACAGTAGTACGACCCCTTGGCCTTCTGAGCGTGGGAGTGTTGTGCCCGAGACCCGACAGGAAGCCCCAACGACCCCACCAAGCGCCAGCCGTCAGAGCCCTAAAGGACCACAGGAAGCTCCAGCGTCCAGCGACTGGACCCCCGAAAAGACCACAGGAAGCTCCAGCATCCAGCCACCAGACCCCCAGATTGACTACAGGAAGCCAGCATGAGCAGCTAAAAGCTCCCACAAAGCCAACAGGAAACTCAGAGACCAAACACCAGCTGTCCACCCCTGACACCCCAAGACTCAACCAGGCCACCAGCTCAACAAGGAAACTCCAAACTCCTGGGGTGAAAGGAACAACGAGGAGAGAGATGAAGAACACAGAGAAGGATGATTTGTGCTCATATCTACACGTATTATTAAAACAGATATGGCACCTAGAGAGAACAGATGGACAGGAGTAAGGACAGAGTAAAACAAGGACTATAGCAGAGGGCAACACACACACACACACACATACCATAACACTAATCAGGGTGCGATTTGTAGGGGGGGATGGTGAGGATTTCCCACCCTCTGGTTTTCCTATCCCTACCTCTGCTAAATTATTTTTATCCCCGGTGGGGACAACATTTATCCCCCTCTGCCCCTCATATTGATTAATGCTACTTCATATAAGTAAAGCGCTGCAACGTGAGAACAGTCTAGTAGGCTAGCCTACATAATAATCTGACATCAGAAACGCACCGTCACCGTCAGCACTGATGCTGCTGACACAGTGGCTGCGTGATATCTTAATTTGGCCTTGATCGTGCAGGACATTTCAGAATGTCGACTGTGTAATCCATCATAAATGGATAGGTTCAATGGAAAAGTTAGCTGGACAAATGAAAGAAAACGAGAAGGATTCAGTGAAGCATAATAATGTTTTAGAACCTTCAAAATTAGAAAACTTATGCAACTGAGATGGAGGACAACTGCACGTAGAGTAGAACGTAGGCCTATTGTCCGAAGGAACTTACATTAAATGAGGAGATATTTGCTGAATGTCACAAAAAGTGTTACAGAAATTGCTTGGCATCGCTTATTCAATGGCTCTCTACCGAAACACCTGTAGTTTGCGGAGGACGAACGAGAAAGCACTCGTTTGATAAATCAGCCAGTAGTAGACAAATAACTTTTAGAAATAATCTGTACTGCAAAAACGAATGTTGGTGGGTATTTAAACTATCTAGCGGGTGTTTTAACAGCTGCAAGAAATAGAAGCTTCATGGTCTTTATGTTCTGGTTCGTAAATTATTTTCATAAAACTTCAAGTTGCCCTATAACTTTACTCTCCAAACTCTTCACTGCACTGTAGGCAATTAACTGACAGTATGATAGGCTATTTATTTTCTGTAGGCTACAATAAACACATTTATTTTTTCAACTTTTGCAATATTACGCACTTGGCTACTGAACGCAAATCAGCAGGAGAGAGAATGCACGTAGCCTACGCAGCGTGTAGCGCAATGTGTAGGCTATTTGGTTACCAACTAACACTGTTAGCCAATTCACTAAATTAAGACTTCAGTGCCATAATATACAATATATACAATACAATATATTTGTATGCTTGTCAAAACGTAGTCCTACCCTGCATTAGAGGAGCTGATCATCATACCAAGCACACTCGCTGTTTAAAGTCATACACCACGGTAAACTAAAACTAAAATGTTACAAAGGTGGCAAAAATAATATAGGGTATTATTAGCCATGACATTACTAGGCTATGAATCGTTCGTTCATTTGTTTTTTGTTTTTTGAGGGGGGTGGGGGGGGGGGGGTTACAAACTTATTCAAAATCATCCCCCCCTCTGGTTTTTACACAAATCGCACCCTGACACTAATACACACACTAGGATTCTAACAGACTTCTGCGTTGCACCATTGAGAGCATACTCACTAACTGCATCTCTGTATACGGCAACCGCTACGCTGCAGATCGCAAGGCACTACAGAGAGCAGTGAAATCTGCCTAAAGGACTATTGGCTCCCAACTCCCCTCCATCCACGACACATATCATAAACACCATGGTCTTTTCAGTCGACTCCCGTCTGGCAGGCGATACAGGAGCCTGCGCTCCCGCACCAGCAGGCTCAGGTACAGCTTCTTTCCAGAGACTGTAGCACTGCTGAACAAAACCTCACCTCCTGTCTAGCATTCACACTAGCTGTTACTAGTTTACTTTACTACTGCACTGTTTACCTGTTTACATTGACTGTATTGTATTGTTTACCTGTTTACATTTACTCCTACACTGGTTCACATATGATCTTGCACTGCTAACACCCCCATACTATACATTATATTTATATAATATATATATATTGTAACGATTTGATAGCAACACACACAGTTGTCCAATCAAAAGGTTTATTAGCTGAGGACGAGAGCAGGGACACAGACCCAGAACACAATGCACACGGGGCAGGTCAAGCAGAGACACACACTACACATACAGGGGAGGACGCAGCCCCCCACACAAAAAGGATCACACACGAGGGACAACTAAAAGGGAAACATACTACAATAAAGACGCTAACATTACACTCAAAACTAAGGAGAAATACAAACATAAACCCCCCAAATGTTCGCTCTCGTATCCCAGGATGCCCTGCGCGGGAGAACGCTAACACTGTCTTTTGCGCCGACGTTACATAGCTCCCCCAACAAGCCATTGCCGTCCTCGGCAATGACCACGAGGTAGCCACATGCTAACATCGGCGTGCGTCGCCCGCCACTCAGTCCAGTGCGACAGTACCGCCAACTCACGTGGGGTGCACGCGCCGCAGGAGCTCACTCAACGGGGCGCCACGCTGCTAGCAATCCAGTTCGGGCGTGCTAGCAACCACGTGGCCGTCCCGCTCCTCACCAGCTCCCTCTCAGCAGCCGCCCTCAGGCTGCACTTTCCGCGGCGTGTCACCGCTGCACTCTCCTGTGCGGGGCCCTAGGTGGCCTTTTCAACCGTCGACACTGTACCAAGCACCGGGGTTCGAGGGGGGTCAGATGAAGCTGCACCAATGCCACTCCGCTCCGTCGAGTCACCGACCAGGACAGACAGGCACCGACTCCGCAGCAACCGGACCGCGCTGAGCTCTCCCGCTGCAGCTACCGTCTTCGGCGTCCCTCCTCGTGTTGCCTCCTCGCAGAGCCGTCCTGCTCTGCTCCCGGCCCGTTCCACTCCCTCGCGGCCTCAGCGAAGGCACGACCCCCGAGATGGCAATGCTAACGAACTCCACACAACTAACTTTTTTTACAAGGCGCCGGCCAACAGGCCAACTAGAACGGGCGCCCACACAGCACGGTGCCTCTCACACGCACCCAAACGTTTTTAAAGTTCAGAGGGCCATTCCGTCGAAGCTGCCCCACCGTCGTGAGTTCGCTGCCCTCAGCGGCTCCGCCAACCGTCCATCGTCTAGGAACCTCTTCCTCGCCGCACTCCCCCAGCTCCGCCCGCTGGCCGTGGAGTCAGCGCCCAGGCCAGCGTCGTCTTCTTCGCGACCGCTTCTTCCGGCCAGATCTCCTCCCATGGCAGCAGGCAGGTCCCGGCGACAGCTCCTCTCCTCCGGCGGCAGTAACGATAGAAGGCCTCAAGCTCCTTAGCAGCCCTTACAAGGACTCTCTCAGGATCCTTATGCGTGGGCCTCCACCCAGTGGTATGGTCTTCCATTCCCAGCTTCTCTCGCTGAGTGGAGGCCATGTTCGAAAGTCGCTTCTGACACCAATGTAACGATTTGATAGTGACACACACAGTTGTCCAATCAAAAGGTTTATTAGCTGAGGACGAGAGCAGGGACACAGACCCAGAACACAATGCACACGGGGCAGGTCAAGCAGAGACACACACTACACATACAGGGGAGGACGCAGCCCCCCACACAAAAAGGATCACACACGAGGGACAACTAAAAGGGAAACATACTACAATAAAGACGCTAACATTACACTCAAAACTAAGGAGAAATAC